>NW_027281923.1:0-185000 GCF_046629955.1 Centroberyx affinis | reverse complement strand
TCATACAGCTCTCTGTGTGTTCCTGTGGTTATTTCAAGCCTTGGCTGTCTCACTCCTCGACCTTGGTGTTCTATAGCTGGTGGGGATGAGAGATGGTGTTAACACTTCTAAAGGCATAAATCACCTCTCTCTTTCTGCCTCTCTCTCTCTCTCTCACTCACCCGCTATCTCTCTCTTTCTCTAGCTCCAGTGTTGTTCTGTTCACTCGCTATCTGCGCTGAGAGGTGATTGGAGTCTTCCCAGTCTGATAATGGGCCACACAGGCGCGCGCGCACACACACACACACACACACGCGCACATCATCACACACACCTTTTTACAGCCACAGAGCAGGGAGACAGAGAGAGAGAGGGAGACTCATCAAGTAATTAAGGCCCTGGCGCTCCCTTGGAAATTAAAGGAATGGCCCTTTGCTCTTCTCTCTCTCTTTACCTCTCTCTCTCTCTCTCTCTCTCTCTCTCTCTCTCTCTCTCCCTCCCTCTCTGTCTCTCCCCGCTGGGCTGATTGCTGTCTGGCTTCTCTCCTCACCTGAGTATTTCACTCTCTCTCCCAGGCAGCCTACCCATAGTGCATTGTGCTGGTGATTACCCCACTGTGGGTAATTGCGGCGGCGGCGGTTCGCTCGATGATATTTCCCCCTCTCTCCCTGCCCATACGGGGGAGGAAGCACCTCCCTCAAGGGGGTTGGCAGGGGGGTGGATGCACTTTTAGCTGTGTGTGTGTGTGTGTGTGTGTGTCTTGTCGAGAGGGGCGAAGTAATAACGATTGCGCGGCATGTGTTCCTGTGTGCATTTTTAAATATATATATTTTCTGAGTGGGCTTATCTAGGCTGCTAGGTGTATCCTGTATCTGTCTGTATGCTTGTGTGTGTGTGTATGTGTGTGTGTGTGTGTGTGTGTGTGTGTGTGTGTGACCACACTGAAGCCCAGCAGGTCGTGCCTCCGGTCAGGCCCATCTCTCACTTCCTTGAAGAGAGGTGCGGGTCAGAAAACCGCTTTTAAACTTGGCTCACTCTTCCTCTTTGATTTGAGCAGTAAAGTCCTAAAGAAACAGTCACTTCACTACCTGGCAGCTTCTCTCACCCCGGAACCTCAGTGTGTGGTACCGTGTCTCAGGGAATACCTCCACATCAATAAATATTTTGTGGGAAAGATTAAGTCGGACAGGCCCTTTCTTTTGTTTTTTTTTCCTGCTGTAACAAAAGATCACCCAACAGTAAAGATCTGATTTGTATTGATTTGATGTGGTGGGGTGAAATATAAAGAGAAGGGCATACCGTTTGACCCATTGGTTGGGTTTTCAGAGTTGTCGCCAAAGTAGCTCTGTGTTTTACTGGTTGAATTTTAAGATTCTTGATGGTGATCTTGATGAAGTTCATAGTTCAGTATCTCTAAAATATGAAGGATCCAGTCCAATAAAGTGTTATTTTGTCAGCCAAGGTTAAGTTACTCACTATCCTGCAAAAGCTGGCATAATTAGTTTTAATTTTGTGCTATCAAGTATTTTGTAAGGTGTTACTATTAACAAATGGTGGATATCTCATTTTGGAAAGAAAGTCTTGTTATGGAGACAGCCAGACAACCAAACCACTTCACCTTAGTTGCTCTTCCAGGAAATATCCCTAAAACCCTTTTTACATGCTTCCTGCAGCTGCGCCGTTTCTCCACCTGCAAGAGGATTTGTTTGAAAATCCTGCCATATTAAAGTTGGCTAGATGCAGGGTCAGGGGATTTCCACAATTGGTTTCTGCTGTATCACTATTTTGACATTTCGGTCGGCGTAATGCCTCACCCTCAGTAGCACAGGGATTTGAAGGGTTAGGTTGGTTTACTTAGGGATATAGTGGGTCAGTTTTTTTTTTTTTACCCTAGGCCTTTTGAATTACTCACCCCTAGGCTGTCGGGGCAATGAGAATACTCCTAGATAGATAGTCCATGATCTGAGCAGACTGTCACCTCCAAAATGTGGCTATGAATCATGGGTATGGATCTGCCCTCCGCACCATATACACTATAGATAGATAAAGAGCACTGCTGAACTATTGACAGTATTAGGAGACGTTCAGAAGGCTTAGGCTCTGCTAAAGAATAAAAAATGAACCCTTTCAGTTGGAGCTGGTTAACCATTTGTGCGCTGTGACTGATCTTACAGTTTGATGTTATCTAGTTTGTGTTTCCAGTCCGGTCCGGTGGAAGCATTGATTTCCTCCGACCAGTGTGAGGGGAAGGAGATAAAGTGCTAGTTGGCTTCATTATCGGACCAATCCCATCTCCTGCTCACAAGCTTATCAGCCGCCTCACACCAACTAACAAGCAGACGGTCACCAAAATAAACACGTCTTTGGACATTTCGGTTTTCCTCCTCCGTTTATCTCGTTCTCTACCTGCACTCTATCGCTCCCATCTCCCATCCCGTTTGTTTTTTGGTTGTAAATGTTTTATTTCCATACGTTCTGGCACAAGGCGGAATGAGGAGTGAATGTTAGCGTTGGGGATCTTCTTTACGCAGCAGTGAAAAGACAGAGTGCACCGCGAGGTTACTGTCACCTTGGTCTGAAATCCATCAGACACGTGCTGCGGCTACTCCAGCTACTCTGACAATGCCGGTCTCATCTACGGCATGAGGACATTACAGCCAAGAAATCATAGTAGATTCTTCACCTTCACTGTGTGTGTGCTCGTGTGTGTGTGTGTGTGTGTCCAAGAGGGAATGAACAGCCATTGAAAAGAACACAGTATATGGAACAGAGGGAGAGAGAAATAGAGAGAGAGATTTCATCTCCTCTCTCCCTGTATACATATCTGCTAGAATGTAGGTCAGGCAGCCCCAGTCACTCTCTCAGAGCCTGGGAGAAGAGATTGCTGTGTGTCTGTGTGTGTGTGTGTGTGGTGTGTGTGTGTGTGTGTGTGTGTGTGTGTGTGTGTGTGTGTGTGTGTGTGTGTGTAAATGCATGATGTGTGCGTGCATACACATCCCATGAATACTGCATGTGTCCCTCATGTAATACATGCTTATTTGTGTGCAGCCCCCTTATCCTCATGTGCCATATGTGTGTGTCCTATATATGATGGGTGTGAATTTATCCCTGTGTGTGTGTGTATGTGAATGTGTATGTGTGTGTGTGTGTGTGTTTGTGTGTGGGGGGGGTGTTCAGAATGCCTATCATGTATGTGTCACAGAAAATGTCACAGCCCTTTGGTATCCTCTGAATGCTCTCAACCTATCACAGCCCACTTTCCATGCTGCAGTGTACATAACCATACAGTAAGGTTTTCATTACAGTTCCGTGTGTGTGTGTGTGTATGTGTAGGTATGTGTGTTTTATGCGTGTATGTGTGTGTATGTGCCGGAGCAGCCAATATTCCCAGGCTATTTACAGTGTGTACCCAGGCTTTGATAGATATAGGAGCCCAGTAAAGGGCAGGCACGGTCCCCTCTTATTCTCCAAGGAATAGACTAGAAGAAATCACACACACACACAATACACACACACACTTGTAGGATTATGAGCTGAACAGGAGTGTACTAGTCCCTGGTCTGAGATTTCTTTGTATTGTAACAAAAGGGAAAGAATAGGAATAGGAGTGTGTATGTATGTGTCTGTAGATTTGTGTGTGTGTGTGTGTGTGTGTGTGTGTGTGTGTGTGTGTGTGTGTGCGTGCGTGTCCCTGAGTGTCCACATTGCAGTATAGAAGGCCTATTCTTCCCCGGCTGTGCTCTGTCACTGTCCTTGGTGCTGAAACTAGCAGCCTTCTCGTTCGCTGCAATGACTGGCACCTCCACTCCCTGACTGGAATACCAATGAACACACACACACACACACACACACACACACACACACACACACACACACACACACACACACCTAGGTAGGCATGCATGCATGTATACACACGCACACACAGACATAAAACAAGCATACAACACACAGTACACATACAGTACTCATACAGCATATACAGTACATACACACACGTTCTTTTGTTCTGTCTAATTCTCACACTCAAACACACACACACACACACACACACACCTAGATAGGCATGCATGCATGTATACACAGGCACACACAGACATAAAACAAGCATACAACACACAGTACACATACAGTACTCATACAGCATATACAGTACATACACACACGTTCTTTTGTTCTGTCTAATTCTCACACTCAAAACACACACACACACACACACGCACACACACATTAAACGATCTTGCCTTTGTTTTTTTGTTTCTTTCTCTTTTTCTCTCTCTCACACTAAACTCTTCCCATTTTTCAGTGTCGACTGTATCTTTCTTTCTTTCTTTCTTTCTTTCTTTCTTTCTTTTTTTCTCTTTCTGTCTCTCTCTATCTCTATCTCTCTCTCTCTCTCACACACACACACACACACACATGCACACACCAGGGGAACGTGGGATGTGTTCTGATCAAGAGTCAGAGAGCCGTGATTTCTTGTCAGCCTCCACATCAAGACCTTCATCAGAGGACAGACCCATCACTTACACTGTGATTATAATGACCAAGGGGCCAGGGATGAGTGTGTGTGTGTGTGTGTGTGTGTGTGTGTGTGTGTGTGTGTGTGTGCTTGTGGTTTTTTTAAATGGCTGGACATTTATGGGGCAGGGGTAGAAACAGGTGGAATTTTGTTACAAATTTGTCTCACATTATTCACACAGATTACATGGAATTTATAAAACACAGTGTAAGCCTTAGGGATGTGCTTTAACACCTGACCCCTCGCTCATTTTCCCCTATTTTATCTGGAGTTCTGCAGTTTACAAAGGCATTTTGCAGTCATTTTTGCCAGTCACACACACCCAGACGCACTTTGACTTTGTTTTAATGCCATTTCTCTGAACGGAGACAGAGCAACCAGGTTTGGGTGTGAAACCAATGGCTTTAATCAAAATACAACCCCATCAGCCTTTGATGATGTTCTCAAAAATATAAAGGACAGAGGGACTACAAAAGTGAAAAAAAAGAAAAAACGATTTAGTTGGAGTGGCTTATTGGTCCAGCGCTTCATGTTAATAGCAATTTCAAAATTGTTTGCGTTATCCCCTTACAACCGAGCCACACTGTTTTCAGCTTGGCCACGCTTATTATGCACACTACAAAGGGATGGAAAGGAATGGACAAAAAAGGAGAAAGGAAGACAAAAGTTTGTGTGTGTGTGCGTGTTTGGGGGGTGCGGGGGGGGGGGGGGGGGTACAATAGGACCCCCTGCTGGTTCAAAGTAAAGTCAGCTTGTGCATGCATCTATTACACCCCCTCCCCACCCCCCTTTCCCTTTTACGTAACACACAACAGACATCCTGAACACTCACTGTACGCCTATGGTTATGTGTGTCTTACGGGACCGGCTATTGTTCAGATGTAAGCTGCTTTTGAGATGGGCTGTGAATGACTGTAGTGTGTGTGTGTGTGTGTGTGTGTGTGTGTTATGGGCCGTCTGGTAGGCTCCCTACGGGGGCCTTCATTCTGTGACGGTCCCTATCCACCATCAACACCTCATCTGTTCTCTGCCATACATTCTCTCAATTAGCAGCGCTGGATGGAGAGGAGAGAGAGAGAGAGAGAGAGAGAGAGAGAGAGAGAGAGGAAGGTAGAGAGGAAAACATGTTTGATTGCACTCTGTTCATGTTCAATCACGCCTCCAACTCTTCTCTCATCCCCTCTTTCCCTTTCTCTCTGTCTCTATCTCTCTCTGTATCTTAAAGTGATTTTACCTTTTTTTTTTTTTTTTTAACCAGAGCAGCGCATCTACCCCCTTGCCCTCCCCTCTCCTCTCTCCCTCCACTCTTCCCCCCCTTTCCTCTCCTCCTCTAAGTCAGCGAAGGATGGAGAGCTGAGGAGAGAAATCATGGAGGCAGGCACGGATCATTAGCTATATTTGTCCCCACTTCCTGCAGAAGATGATAGATCTAGCTAATTACCCCATGTTGCCAAGCCTATCGCAAACGACAAGCGGCCGTCGTTATGGCGGAAATCAGCGTTCGCTCGGTGTGTGCCGCATAGCTTATGCTATATGACTATTCATGAGTCTGGAGTCAAAGGAGAAGCAAAAATTTCAGATCCTGCCATGGTTACGTGTGAATATGATTTTCCTGGAAATTATTTAATGATGCATGTTCTTGTCTTCCTCCTTCTGTGTAGAAAATGAGTTTGGAGGAGACGTGGTGAGCCTTCCTCTCCAGTTGAACGTCAGTCGGCCGCGGAGGAAGCAGAGGTCTGGACCAAAGAGCTGTCTCAACCCCAAACCATTTCAGGTACAGTTTGGTTTGATCCCATATTCATACACCTCTTTGTTTTGTTTTTTCAACCCTGTTCACGTTTACGCCTGTTCTGATGCAGCTCGGTCGGTCTTTCTCCCACCTGAACTGGTTTGAATACATTTTGGTTGATCCTGTTCAAGCTAAAGCCCGTTCCAGTTAAGTTTGGTCGATTATGTTTACACGTAAACCAATTTTGATGGATGAGGTGATCCTATTCAAGACTACAGCGGTTCCATTACATATTTAGATGGTCCTGTTCACTCCATATCATTTGTATACACTGCTTCCAATCACTTCCAAATCTGTTTTAGGAGATCCTGTTCAAACCTAAACCAAAGCAGTCCAGTATTTAGAGACTATTGATACAAATTATGTTCCAGTAGTAATTTAGTTGACGCTGTTTGCCCCTAAATCAGCTCTAACACCGTATGAATGCAGCTTTTCACACCTAAGCTATTATACTGTATATACAAGCCAGTAAAATTGAATGTATCAGGCTCATATAACTTAAAGCACGGAATGAAAATATTCTGACAAAGAAATACTTCAGTCTCAGATCCACATCAAATAGCAACCACTTTAGATAGATATTGCTCTGCTTCAATCCTGAACCTGTACAGTAACAGCTCTCTGTTTCATCCCAGACCAGCAGTGATAAACTGTAAACTGTTGTATTGTATTCAGATCACAGCTTTTCACGCTCTAACCAGTTTAGACACATGTGCCGCTGCCGTCACCCTCCAAAACCATTTTCCATACTTTGTACTGAGCAATAGCTACCGCTCACCAGATTTCAGTCTCTCTCTTTCTCTGTCTCTCTCACACTCGCTCTCTCTCTCTCTCTCTCTCGCTCTTTGACTCTCTCTCTCAGCGCCCACTCAGATGCTATCTCCACGCCCCTTCACACCAATTCAGATGCACTTAGCATCGGGTTGGCACACATGTTTACTGTCACTAGATGATGCATGGCGTAAATACCTATTTGCAGTGAAATTCGATAATGCCAGCACGGTTTTGGTGGCTCCCCACTGGCACGCTGCAAAGAATACCAATGTGAGAGTGTGTGTGTGTGTGTGTGTGTGTGTGTGTGTGCGTATGTGTATGTGTGTGTGTCGGGGGGGTGGGGTTGGGCGCCATATGCCTGAAACGCATTCTCCCAAAACTTCAAGGTGAAAACAAAGGGAAACTGATAACGATGTGAATTGTTGTGACAGATGTCTGAGCCCCCACCTTCCCCCATCACCACCACCAAAATGATAAAGACACACGCGCGCGCACACACACACACACACACACACACAAGACTTGCGCTGTGTCTGGTTGCATATTACAATAATCCCTGCATCTCTTATCATGTTTCATTCCCAGTAATATCCCAATTCTTCTCTATCAAACAGCAAAACCCCCTTTCTTGGTTTTGTATACTATTTGTCTGCGTCTGCTGGCATTCTGGTGTCCTATATGGTGATGAAGACTGCACTAATAATAGGCATAGCCACTCTCATTTCCAAGGAAGGGAATTTACATGTTGTTTTTGTATTGATGCCCCGACTGTACAATCAATACAAACACAAACACAGTTGGCATTTGGACGGCTGCGTTTTCCATTATGTGAGTTGAATGAAAAGTCTAGCTGCATTCCAAACAACATCCCCGCATTTTCAAAGGGGGACAGTCTTCTATGAGCATTTAGTTTTGTGTTGAATACACTTGTGTTTATAGGCTTAGATGGTGTGCATTTGAAATGGGATGCAGCCTTCACTTAGTGTCTCATACAGCCCATTTCATCCCAGACTTTGTGTATTCTGAAAGTGAATAAAATCCCCGCCATTTAAGACGATATATGCTGCATAATATGCCACACGGATTAAAAGTCATGGATGCAAATTAGGAAATATGGTAGGAATTTCTGTCATGTTCATTTAAAGGCAGTCAATGGTAAATAAGAATATAAAGTACAGCGGGGGATTTTTACTAAATCATCTATTGGCTTGTGCATGGTTTTGAACGTACCAACTCAAACGCCTGTGGAGGTCATTTGTGAAATGAAATAGCGAACCACTTCTACAGAGGTTGAGTACTTCCACCTTGCTTGAGCGCTGCTAGCATTAACTATCAAAAACTGACGACCCTTTTTGGTTTGGTCCTTGCAGATTTAATGGTTTATTATACACCCAAAATGACTTTATTTTTTTTTTTTAAGATTTATTTTAGGCATTTTATGCTTTATTGACAGAGAGATAGCGTGGATGGATGGCGTAATGGAAATGACAAAAAGTAAAATATACAGTATTTTCCCATGAGTTTGTGTCATTATATCTGTTTGGTCAACTGGTCAGGCTAAAATTTTGGCGCTCGGATCAACTCCGTGGCTCTCCAGCAGGGCCTATAATTCCATTGATCCAGGGTCTAATTGAGACGCAGACAGGGAAGGAGGGGGCCTCCTCCTAATCCTCAATAAGCTGGCTAACCTTCATTACAGCCATGACATTTTCCCATGGGGTGGTGAGAGAGGGAGAAAGCGAGAGACAGAATATGAAGGGCTCTCCAGCATATGGCGAGCCACAGATGAGTGCCCGCTGCCTGGGCCCGGGTCTCACGAGGAGCCTTGAGGGAGGGAAGCGGAGGCGACAAGACACCGTTATTGTCGATGTTGTTTTACTCTGCCGCTGTGTTCCGTTGTTGCCGGTGTCGTTCTCGGTGCTGTTACAGTCATTTAATCTCATATTTAGTCTCAAAATCCTATTTTCCTTACAGCAAGGGGCAAACTCTGGCAATAGGTTGAGATAATTTCACTTGTTTTCTGTGCTTTATTCATTACAGGAATTTTCCTGAATCAAGTGTCAGTATCTTGAAACAGGGCAGATCACTCCACTACTTTCAAGACAATTCTCGAAGCAGATTGACATTTTTTTCACCTGTTTTAAATTAATAATCCACCCCCACCCAACTGATGACAGCTTTTACATTTGCTGTTCTCAACACCTGGCAGCGATAGCCATGGCTGAACAGACAGAGAAAAGAGCGCCACCTACAGAAACTCAAACTGCATCAACAGAAAATCCAAGGAAAAAGACGTCACAGTACTGGACACACTGTTTAATTGACAGGTGTTCTGTGGGAAGAGCAGTGCAGGAACACCACAGCAAGAAGCGCTGAGCAACAAAGATGCAGACAAAATAATAAAAAAAGGAAGTAAATACGATTTTAATGCTCCATAGGAAATTGAATGACTTGTTAAGATGGGTATTTTTTGCAGTGTGTGTGTCATGTGAGGGTCAGCTAAAGCAACAAGCAACTTCTAATGGAAAGTGAGACATCTGCGTGCCATTGGTGAGCCATTAAAGAAGCATTTTTTCAATTTTTTTTTAACTTATTATCTATGCGGTTTTGACCAGCCAGTCTTGCGATGAGCCCGTTTGCTGTAAGAAAATCTGTGTGTGCACCATGGTTTCTCCCCCACATTGAAGTGGATTACAGTGCAGCTGAGGTCAGATGTTGAAGGGATTCTACCACCGCTGCTCATGCTGCAGATTGTTCCAGAAAAACTGTGATAGAATAAAACAGCGTTGCCATGTTGAGACCGATGAGAGAGACTCAGCAAGAGGGGACTAGCTCGGCTTTTCTCACATGGCTGGTTCTGGATCACACACACACACACACACACACACACACACACACACACACACGCACGTAGGTATACACACACACACACACACACACACACACACAGCACTGTATGCTCAATCTCTCTCTGTCTGAATGAGGTATGCCCGCCCAAGGGGAGAGCAGAGAGCTGGATTGATAAGTCGTTACTTTCTTTTTTCTATTTTCCAAAGGAAGGATTTCCTCTCTATTGCCATGGAAACCACAGTTCCGCTTCATAGAAAAAAAAAATATTTATATATATATATATTTTAGGCTCTCTCCCACTTCCACTCACACGCAGACACACACACACACACAGTCCTCCTCCCCCTTCCAAAATACTCCAGGTCGTTCCCTCTCCGCTGCACTAATAAGATTTACTAGGTATCCTTGCCTTTCATCATTTTATTTTTCTCCCGCTGAAACATTTATGGGCATTCATAAAGAAACACACCATTAGGGCTGAGGGCTCTACAGTACAGTAAGTGTGGCGTTAATAAATCATGTTTAATAAAAAGAGACATCCAAACAGGGCCACGGCCCCCGTCATAGTCCAAACTCGGTGAACATGAATATTTAGGGACATCTGGAAATAACAGAGCAACATTCGCCAGCGTTCACCAGACTCCTGAACAATTTATGATGCGTTAGCGTGGGGTTAGACCTACCTTTAGAGTGAGATGCGTAGGTCTGACATACATGAAACAGAGGCGGGAGGGAGGATAATACTTACTCTGGCATATGGAAGATCTGAGAGGCTGAAATATGGAGTATGAGACAGGATAAATGTGTTCAGCACAGTAGATGTTGGATGGTGATGTGTCTACATCTGTGATATGCCTGAGTGGATGATCATACATGTATAAATGAGTGCATAGATGGTTAGATGGGTGGATAGACAGATAACTGATTGAATGGGTGAAGAAATGAGTTATTTCACAATGTGTAAATGACAATATAATTCATTCCAAAATGATAATATATATCCATAATTTGAAAAAGGAGACATTTTACTGACATTTTTCATTTTCAGTCATTTTACATAATGACTGGAATGTATTGTTATTGTCAATCATAAGACGTTGGCTTGCGAAATACTAACATTTTTGAGGGTGGAATTATCTGTGTTTTTGAAATAATGAGTCATGAATTTCAGGTAAAGGCTTTTTTTTTCTCAAAAAGGGAGGTCTCAGTCGATTTATCAACTAATCAATCAATGAATCTGTCCTTAGTGTCTATGCGAAATATCAGTTTGTGCATCATTTTTATAGATTTTTTCATGTTGTATGAGTTATTTCCTGAAACATCTCTGACCTTGTAACAATATTCAGAGAGATATATTGATTTGTGATTGAAGAGATCCCCAGTTGTCATTTTATATGATTGGATTGACTTGCAGCAGGACAATTGTATCAGAAAAGAGATTTTATAAATCTGACTTACTGCTCTATGACTTAATATGACATTAATCAACTAAAATTTTCTTTAGTTGGCAGATGGCCTGCTTGAATATTGAGACATATAAAAGCATATATATGCACTGAATGATGTGAGTTACTACACTACATGAGAGATTAAGCTTCATTCTATGTAACTGTATGTAAATATGTAAGTGTGAGGACTTTTGACGAGCAAATATTACATGTGAATGACATGTTTCGTAAGGAAGGAACATGTATACAAATTAGAACTATTGTGAGATGCTGTGTGTGTTGTGTGTGTTTAACAGCTTGTCTGTGCCTCTTCTGCAGATGGAGGTGGATGCGGACGATAAGCGCCATCGCACACGCTCAAAAGGTATCTGCACGAATACACACACACACACACACACACACACAGCACTGTTGCCATTCAGGGTGACCTTCCCTCCCCCAACATAAACACACATACACACACACACACACACACACAAACACACACATAGACACACACCGCTGCACAAATCCCAGACTGTCACACTTCAATTGCCTTCTCTCACTATTCTCTCTCTCTCTCTCTCTCTCTCTCACTCTCTCCCAATCTCTCTTTTTATATTTCTTTCAGAAACAGAATGAGAAAGTCCACATTTGAAGAGTTTTGTTCCAAAATGAAATATCCACCACTTCGAAAAAAAAAAAAAAAAAGTGACATGTAATCTTACAAGATGATGCGTAGCGCAAAATGAAAACAAATTATGGAACTTTTCAAAAGATATTAGGTAACTTATACACTTAGTTGACAAAATGATGACACTCTTTTTGAATAGCTTTTATTAGTTTTCAGAGTTATGTTCCAAGAAGTATTAAAGCGCAATAAACATCAACATATGTTCACAAAACTTGGAAACCCAATCTCCAAACCCAACCCATACACCCAAAACTGCAATAAACATTAAACCAGACCTGAATCCCCCCCCTCCCCCCCATCCACGCTCCCACAGGCTTACAGATTTAAAAAGATTTAATGAAAGCTTTTGATGCATATTTAATTTTCTCAAACTTTAGAAAGTGCGTAACATCTTTGACCGAACAAGGAACGAGGTGGCGGTGACCACTGGTTCCGCATGGTGAGGATCAAGCACCTCACAAGCAGCGCACTGAAGGCTTTGACCACATGGGCTTTGTCTGATAGAAAGATACAGGTGTCCTCTGCTGGGAGGCCAAAGAGAGAGCAAATTGGATCAGGGGCCATCTCAACTTCCAACATGTCACTAAAGGCTTTGAAAATTTAGATTAGATTAGATGAAAGTTTAATGATCCCCGTGGGCAAACCGGGTCGCTGCAGCAGCAGGGAGGATAAAGGTACAAATAGAAACATAACAGAAATACAACAAGAAAACAAGTAATTGTAGGCGATTAGCATTATTCAAAGTATGAAGATGAACCTTTTAGTGATCCAAAGTTGTTTTTGCCTGTAGATTCATAACTTCATCAATCTTCATCATTAGTGAAGCCCATTATGAATCAATGGCACAAAAACTTTAGCTGTCTAGCTTTGCACACTTTGTTCAATTCCTCACTTTTAGTCAAATTTTATGTCTATTTTATGAATTCCCTAAACAAGCCTGGCAGGTTTAGACACATGCCATTAATGGATCCCCTGTATTCTAGAGATATTAAATGACAAACTTAAGGTAATGTGTTTTTTCCCAAAATGGCTATATAACATTTTGGAACTGAACTCTTCATTTACACATAAACACAAGCTAATTTTACTGAGCTTTATATTTTTTGTTTTGCTGGTATGTTATTTCATGGCAGTCCTACGCAGATCATAAGTCACAATGATAAACTATTCAGCAGATTGCTTTTTATGTGTTATTCAAAGAGCGTGTGGATTTAGCACGCAGAAGTCACAGTCCTGTTTTGTAATCATCTGCTCTCGCTCTCTCTCCCTCTCTCTCTCTCTCTCTCTCTCACTCTCTCTCTCTCTCCTCTCTCTCTCAGTGCCTGTGGATCCAGCATTAACAGAGCTCTTCAGGTCAGTGGGATTGAAAAAGTCCACTTCATGTACACACACATACATACACCCACACACACACACACACACACACCCACACACACACACAAATGCACAGACAGGCGGAAAAGAGGCAATATATAGAAAGGAACAAACGCAAACTCACACCCACACACACACACACACACACAAAATAGGCCTCTTGTAGTCTTACTACGTAGGTAGAGGCTGTATCACTTGTCACGCTGTCACCTTGCACTGCTCTTACCAACCAAAGCCATTTTCCAGCCTTTCCTCTGCTATCTGATAGCTATCTCTGCATTTACAACCAATCACTAAACCCTAGATTTCAATCCTTCTTTCTCTCTTCCTGCCTCTTCTTTCTCTCTATCTCTTTAGCCATTAAAAAATACTCATAGATAGTAAACCTCTCTCTCTCTCTCTCTCTCTCTCTCTCTCTCCCTCTCTCTCTCTCTCTCTCTTTTTCTTTTTCTTTGGAGAGCTTCAATGTCACAAAAGATAATAGCAGCGAAACAGTAATAATAGCCACAAAAATCTCTCTTCCTCCAGTTAATACAATTTTCCTGTATTAAATATTAATTAAGAGGGTTTTCTCCTCTTTTAATGTTCCGACTAGATGAGCTAAATAATTCTGTTTTTGTCTCACGTACTTGACGATATTTAGCATGATAGCCAATTATCAATTCATTACCCATGCAAAACAATTCTTTCTCTCTTTCCCCGCCTACAGCCTTAAAGTGCTTGTTGGGTAAGTGGAGTGGGCGGAAAGATAGGCTGCAACTTTACTTCGAATTTGAAGCTTTTCTTTGTCACTTTGTGAGAGTTTCTTTCCTGTATCATTTTGTAAGAGCCTTTTTTGAAAAAATGCAAAGATGTGAGCAAAGAATTAAAATGCATGAAGGTGCGTGTTAAGCGATAGTAGGTATCTTAATTCCTTGGTTGGCAAAATAACAGTTATACAGGCTGGATATTTTAGTGTATGTTTCCAAAATGGATATATAGCATTTGGAAGAGCATTTGCTTTGGCCTCATCTTGAGCGCAATTAAACAAAACACAATTCAAGTTATCATACTATGCATTAGTACATACTGTAAAGAAAGACACAGACAATACATAATACACAGCTCAACAAAATACTTCTGAACCACCTGCCACTGTTGAAGATTATCCTGAATTGACCCTATATACTGGCATTTTAGCAGCTATGTTAGGCTTATTGACTTACATGTGTTACAGACTGTGCAACATAGTCTATTGATAGGATAAGGAGTGTAGCCTAAAGGATCTAGCTGGAGTGCATTAATGTTAGCCACTCAGCCCGGGTATCCACACTGGTTGGTAGATCCAGCTCTGCCGTGCACAAACAGGCCCGACCTAAGCCACAGAATCATCTTTTTCCTGGTAATTTTCCCCTTTTTTAACTGTTCTATCCACCAATCCCGCCATTATGACCACAATACAAACCTTTACTCGATGTAATGTAAAACCTGTTTGGAAATTCGAGGGTGGATATTTCAAAGTGTCCTCTACTTGCCTTTGCGATTTGTTTCCACCCTAGGATGTGTGAATTTCATTTTGTCCTTGGCTGTGCGTTAGGAGGTGGTTGCAGCTAAGATAAGGGTTGCTGCCCACCTATATATCAATAAATAATATTCCACCTGGAAGATTACTGTGTAGCCCTTAGCTGATATTCATAGATAGTACAAGGTGTACTCTCTCTCCTCTCTCTCTCTCTCCCTCCCCAATCCCTCATCCCTTTCCACTTTCACTCTTTCCCCACCATTTTCCATCATTCTCTCCTCCCTCCCTCTGTTTTCCTCTCTTCCTTCCTCTCTCTCTCTCTCTCTCTCTCTCTCTCTGCTGCTGCTGCCTGCAGATAGTAATTAATCAAGGGATCGAAGTGAAGCCTATCTCCAGGCTGAGGCGTCTATAATGTCGATAATGCTGCTCGATGGCCTCTCTCCCCCGAGAGCTGATAGTCTTCAGGACGAACACGCTTGACTTTGCATGGCGCAGCCTGGGCTGGGTCAGATAGGCTGTTGCTGCTGTGCGTGTGTGTGTGTGTGTGTGTGTTTGCATGTTTATGTGTGCGTACAGTACTTAACTTCACGCGTGCATGCATGGAAGCCTGCACGCACATACACATGCACTGTGCACACATGTGCACCCACAAACAAATGGGTGGAAAATTACATTTAATATTAGAGGAGTCAGGTCAGAGTGAGAGCAAATTACAGCGAGTTTACTTGAAGGTGCATGACTGACTGAGGGCGTTGAATATAAGCAACCCAACTGTAGTGTTTTAGTATAGACATACACAGCACATATGATGTGATGTAACTGTCCCTTGTGCTTTTTTGGGAGAGCATCTGTGTAGAAACCCAGCTTGGATGTTAAGGGGAAAAAGGGTAAGGACAGGTATGTGATTGTGGTTATCAAGTTGGCACCTGCCATCCTCCCACACATACACATACATACACACTGGTTCTCAATATTGATCAGAACTATACCCATCTACTCTACCCTGTGCTTAACTTAGATATACAACCAGTTCACAATCACTTCTAAACTTGCTATTGGTCTCAACAACAATAGGCTAACGGGACGACTGACCCTGCCAGCTTGAAACAGCCCGCTCTGCAGCTCGGAAACCGAATTGCCCGAATAATCGTAGGGCTGCGGGACGGCTGACTGAAGAAACCTACGACGAGCGAGTGTGTTTCTGTGACTTTCACTGACACGGTGCTGCTGGTGCTCACTGATAGAAAATGACACCACGGCGGCACACGGTACAGGATACAGGAGACACGGAGACCGCGCGCAGACATAATTCAGCAGGGCAGGCTCGATGAGAAGGGGGAGGCGGTTGAGAGTGTTTGCGCTCAGTGTGTGTCCATGTGTCGTTGCAGCTGCCCCACGTCTGGCTGCGACGGGAGCGGGCACAGCAGCGGCAAATATGCAAGACATCGAAGGTAAAGGCACCCTTTCCCATTCACGGCTCCCAATTACATGGTTGAATTTCCTTTATGAAAGAGAAAAAAAATAAGGATAGCTTTTATAGAGACCCCATCTCAATAAACCTCATCATCGTTTTCATAAGGGGGGGGGGGTGAGCTTGACAGACAGCTCACAGCACAAACATTACCCTCCAAATCTCTTTTGTCGTTTGCATATTTACAGTCTCATATGCTAATCATGTTTATTGGGGTGTATAAGCACTGTGCATGAGCTCAAAAGGGAAGGATTGCTTTATGCCAGAGACGGTATGGGAGAGGCATTGGGCTGAAAATTGTCCCCCAACCCCCCATTTCTGGAAATAAATGGTTCCTCCTGCAGTAATCCAATTTCAAAAGACAAAAAGAGCTGTCTTACGTAACTAGGGCAGCGCGGGCTTTTGCTAATTACGGTGTTAATTCGTAGGGAAGAATTCCCCTGATTTTAAACAATGGCCGAGATTTGTGAAGATGTTGTGTGTTGGGGTATGTTTGCACAGTTGAGTATCGGTGAACATTAAGTGCTGTACTTGAACAGCAACAAAGGCCATTTCACAATACAGCAATGAATTGATCAATATGAAAGGTGATGGATGTCTTGATTGCAGGAATAAGGAATTTGCCCAATTGTTTGCATGAATTGCAAAATTTCAAAGAAAATTACACACCACGTAAAAGCTATCAATATGTAAGGATGTTTTCAAGGTGGACGTCTCAGTGCCCAAGACTGGCTCACAGAAGTAAACCACTCGCCCACTTGTTTGCATGAATCAAGGAAACCCAAGGAAACGAAATCCAGTTGCACCATTTCACCTCAAACAGGTAGCCTTTGCAGTCAGTCCTTGTGTGCTTTTGGGCTGAAGCGTTCAGAACAGTTAAGTAAGGCGGATAACCGCTAAAGCCCCTCGTTTTTTCCCTCGTCGCTCTCCCGCGTCTGCACAAAAGGCACGAGGTTCCCGTCTCCGCCGGCCGGCCAAATGAGAGAGGCGTACAGTCCTGGCCCCGGCTTTAATTGCCGGTGTCAGGGCTGAAACATGGCCGTGCAGGAAATGATCAAGTTAATGAAACGTTTTAATTATTCAACATAATTGTGGAACGTGATGAGCGTGTCGGTGAATCCCTGGTCTGGCTGTTCGTACGAGGTGTCTCTCTCTCTCTCTCTCGCCGGCATGCACACACATGTATGTTCACCAACACACACACACACACACACACCCTGCCTCTCTCTCGTTCTCTTTGTCTCACACACAGGCGAACACTTGCTTTCCCATGGTGCTATCCCTCATCCTTATTACGTGCCATTCTCTCCACTGATAGAACGAGAGAGATCAGTCTGTGTTATAATTACTTGCCCTTGTCTGCTCGGGGTCATTACTCCAAGGCCCCCACCCTCCCACCCCAACCACAACCCCACCCACCCACCCAACCAACCACCCCCCACCCCACCAACCACCCCCCCACCCCAAAGCCCGTATGCCCACCGGCTTGAGCCCCTAAAGCCATCCTGCACATCACCGCAGGGCTGACGGGTGCTGGCGTATTGATTTGACAGATAGAGAGAGAAAAGTGCCAAAGACAGAGAGAGAGAGAGAGTCTTTTCTCTAATTCTCTATCTCTTTCTCTCTCTCTCTCTCTCTCTCTCTCTCTCTCTCTCTGTCTTTCTGTAGTACCACACACTCACCCACACACACACACTTGTCCGCCGTGCGCACCAGATAATTAAAGATAAATAAAACAAACAAGAGGATATTAGTCCATCAGCGCGCCCCGAGACCCCCTCCTATCTCTCTCTATCTCGCTCTGGCTCTCCCCCCACTCTCTTTTCTTCCCCTCTCTCTCTCTCTCTCTCTCTCTTCTCTCTCTCTTTCTCCCCTCCCCTTTCTCCCTCTCTACATTCTTCTTCTTCTCCTCGCCTTCTCCCCTCTTCCTTCTTTCTCCTTCCTGCCCCGTTTCTCCTCTTTCTTATCCGCTCTCTTTTTCCCCACGTCTCCCTTCCTTCTTTCCTTCCTTCCTTCCTTCATTTCTCCCTTCCTTCCTTTTCCCATCTCCGTCTCTCTCTCTCTCTCTCTCTTCCCCTCGCTCCCTCCCACCCGCCCTCTCTCTCGGCTGTCTCTGGCAGAGCTAATTCCCTCTTCAGATGGTGCGGCGCTCATTTGCATACTTATCAAAGTGTTTGGACTATCCGACAGAAGCTGTAAGAAGGTGGGGTCATTAATATGTTAATTAGCCCCCCCACCCCCACCCCCACCCCCCCGTCCTTTTCTCCCCCTTGCCTTTTGACGCCGGCACACCATCCGTATCCTCCACCTCTCCCTGCTTCACACGCAGCCTTTGAACGTTTGAATACCTTCAGAGGCCCCGCAAATGCCATAAGACTCTGTAGACATCCACACATGGAGGTTAGGGGAGATTCACAGCTATCTATATTGTGTGTGTGTGTGTTTATGTGTGCCTGTGTGTGCTCCATATACGTAGCATCATCAATTATATGTCTAGGATCATGGATTAGCAACATTTGTACATACTGTATGTGCATAGGAACTGTTAGAGCCATGAGATGAACTGGCTACACAATTTGATGCCCACCACTGAATGTGAATCAAAAGCTTCTCTAAAGGCATATTTCCATGTGACATTTCCATGATATCTACATGCTGCTCCGTATAGAGCTGGTTTCATGGACATACATTACGTCTAATCCTGGACTTCAACAAAGCGTAGTTAATGAAGAATCTCTCCATTCAGAGTGATTCTCAGTCAAGGACTAGGCTTAGTCTGCATACAGGAAGCTGCTCCAGTGTCTGTTAAAGTAACATGATGACAATAACTGTCCTTTACATAAGGCTTCCAGGGTCAGTGGTTTGTTCACTAAGCTCGAGGACGGGGATGGGGACAATTTGTTAATACTGACTTAAATGCTAGTGAGCAAAGATTAATGGGCCCTTCATGGTGTATGGCTATTGTAACAAGGCCTGGCTGGCTGTGCATTGTAGGTTAGTCAGTGCCTATCATGTTTGTGGATATAGATGATTAGCTTGGTTACTAACAAGCATCTGTGGCTGATTAATTGAAAATGTTGAGTGAAGTTGAGAGCAAATGTTCATGCAAGACATGTTTGGAATTGATGTTCTTGATGAAGCTTGTTTTATGGTTTGCTGTTTACTCTTTGAGAGATGTAAAGTAGGTGCAAAATTCCATTACACATTTTTCTGTGGGAAAGAAAAGTATCCAGAGACAAAAGTATTTTCTAAAGTAGGTTTCAGTAATGTAACCATTATTGCAAAAGCCAGGTAACTTTTACATTCCTATGAGTTCATCAATTTATAGATGTTCAAGGTCTCTAACAGCTACCTTACTGAACATGTTCATGTTTAGAGTTTCCTCAGGTCTCATGCCTTCGCTCTCCTGTCTGTCCCTGTGCTTCTGCCAGCTCGCCATTGGGTGGCTTGCTGGGACTGCATTATATGTGGTATAGGAGACTGAATGTGGAGGGGACCATATTATCACAAGCCCTTCTAAATTGGGGATAAAACACAGTGTGACTTTTCCCACAAGAGACTGTACAGGAGCTTGTGTTTTACCCCCATTTCGTTAATGGCCGCGATGTTTTTTTCCTCCCTTCGTCCTTCCCTCTAGGTATGGGAAGGAGAGGACAGAGTTGAGGAGGACAGTAAGGTAAGGTAGGGCAGGGATAGAATAGGATAGGGTGGGTAGTGTGTAGCAGACTAGATGGGGGTAAAATAGGATAAGACAGAACAGGGTGAGATAGAGTGTTTGTACATTTGTGTAAAAGATATGAAACTCACAAAAAACATGAGATAGGGAAAGTGTGGAGAAAAGAGGACGGAAGTAGAGGAGACAAGAGAGGTGAAGCGAGGTGGTGAGGAGAAGGGAGCCCTAACCCCGTTCGCTCCGACAATAAAATGCTCACAAATCCACCTGGCCCTTACCGCTGAATTACATCTCTCTGTCTGATGCACCAAACCGAGAGGGCGTTCTATTCAGCCCACTCAGGGCAGACTTAATAATTGCTCTCACTTTGAACGCAATTTCCTGGCCGGGGGGAAATGATTGACAGATTGTATCCATGGTGTCAGGGGGCCAGCCACGCCCCTCCTGACTAAGGCAGAAATTAGAGAACAGCGGGAGCTAAATTACACCTTAGCGAAGACCTCTGGCGAGAGGACAGGAAGGGAAGCATGATGAATGAGAAAAGGATCAGAACAGAAAGGTAGAGGGTGAGCCGCGTGGGAGCATGGAGACGATGAGAGGAATGGCTAGGAAATACATTTATAGCCACACACAAGCACACACATGCAGACTCTGGTACACACACACACACACACACACACACTGGTAATGGGTCTACAGTACTCTTGGAGTGCAGAGGGAGAGACACTTAAATGCCATCTCTATAGTTGGGATGCTATTTACTCTCATGCTCTCTCTCACTCTCTCTCTCTCTCTCTCTCTCTCTCTCTCTCACACACACACACACACGCTCACACACGTCCTCTCCACTCTCTCTTCTATGTCATGCTCTCAAAGCACTCAGACTGATACGAGAGTAGCCAGCAACCAGCAGAGTGGCACAATGGGTCTCGGGGTATCTACAGTAGAATAGCTCTACAGCGGTAGGAAGGGGGCAGAAGAGTGACAGAACATTGGTTGGTACCACTGTCAGGTAGACACCATGTACTGTGGCTGCGCCTGTGTCTACTTTAGTCTCATATTCAGTCAAATCTTCCTAAAACAATTGAAACATTTTGCCAATGGGGTGAGATAAGTCCATTTGTTTCCCATGTTGTTTCACTGGTATCACTGGTGTCAATATCTTGACACAAGGCAGAATATACAGCAATAACAATTTTTGAATTAAGTTGATATGCATTGGAGACTCACCTGACTGGATTGTATCACTTGTTTAAAGAAACACAAGATTTTCAGACTCAATAGGAGAATAACTAACTTTTTAAGGTGGATATTTTTTGCAGTGTGGGGCATTCTTGGCCCGCTGGTGGCTGCTGTCTGATGGTCCAATACGTGTTTGCTGCTAAGAAAAACAGACGGTGTAATGTATGTCCACTAGCAGGGGGAAAATGCTATGGTGGCTGCTGCTACCTTACTAATTAATGACTGATACCAAGTCGTCTCTGAGCCGCTGACAGTCCACTAGATGCCGGCTATGTGGGTAAATTAGCGGCAGCCCGGCTTCAAGGGCCCTCGACTGGAGCAGAGCCTTCAGAACAGGCTCTTCACCTGGAGAGAGAGAGGGGAAAGGCAAAGGGCAACAGATTTACACACACAGACACACGTACGCAACCGCACGCGCATCCACACCTAGGTAGGCTCTCTAAATGTGCACAGACACACACACACACGCACACACATAGTACGCCCTCACACACACACAACCTACTTCACATGTAGAGCAGCATTCCCAGCTGAGTGCCTCTCTCCAACCTGGCAATTTCAGCGGAAAGAGAATCCGGCTAAAGTACACAGGGCGTCATGCTGATTTCACAGCAGGGAGTTTGAATGGCAGAATGGCCTCGCTATGGCCCTCGTTACTGATCCGCCAAGATCCGACTCATCTGTTTCAATAGCACTCTATCGCCCGCACTTGTGTGTGTGTGTATACAGATGCAGCCGTCGCAGAAGTCCCACTTTTTTACAGTCTTGCTGCAGTGCTGTTGCATTGTTGCTCCGCTCCTTAGAGGCATTGTTAGGAAAATCTTGTCTAATGCAATGGCTCCCGATGAGCCACGAAACACGCACACACACACACACACACACACACTACACACACACACACCACTGTCTGACAGTGATGTTTTGGGTGACATTTAGTTTCTAGGCTGCACAAGATGCTCCCATAAATGAATCATGAGTAAATCTGTGAGGTGTGAATAATAGATGGGAGGAGAGGTAAAAAACAAAGGAGTGCTGTTATTATTTGTTAATAAGACACTCCGGAGCATCACTAACTAGATCTCATTACCACACTACAGGCAGGCACGCACACACACACACACAAGCACACACACACACACACACACACACTTCCTCCCACCCACATACACACACCTTGCGCACACACCCCACATGCCAAACACATGCAGAAGTCTCCCCCCTGCATGACTATTTTTACCTGTGAAGCCTGCCGTTGCCTAGCACTCTGTAATTACATCCCACACTCCGCCAACGAATGATTACAACCAATGATGGATGGGTTAACGCTGTCACCTAAGCATGCCTCAATGCAAAACTAATTACATGACCGTACATGTGTCATATGCCTGATACATGTGATATCCCTCTCAGCCTTCTGCCATTACAGTGGAACAACTATGATAAAGATGGATGGCACGGTGTGTCTCCTGTTAATCAGCAGATAAGAGGTGATGAAGTGACCCCACTGTTGATTGATAGATCATATAGCTCCGTGGTGTCTTACATATAGACTACCTACTGTATTTGACAGCAGCAGTATGTGCTGGAGTCTGTTTTGTTTGTCTTCCTTCACTCACATATGTGACACCCTCCATGAAGTGTCACTTGGCTTTGTTTGCCTCAATGAGTGCTTTAATTAGTGAGTCATTTTCTTTATTCTTTGCCAAAGCAAAGTTGGCGATACTGTAATAGGTACACTAATCTTAAAGTAATCAAAAGTGGCATGACTTACAGCCGTAAAAAACAGCAGTAAAAATTATACATTTTATTCTCTTGGTAAAAAATGTGACGTTTCAGGCATCAAAGGCCTTCATCAGTATAATCAATCAGGAGCACTGGCCAAAATATATATCCTGTTGTTGATTACTCCACTTCTGATCAATACAACAACTTTATCATTATCTTCTATGATATCATTGTGAAATATATTTATTACTGTGTGCTTTGTGGAAAATTTCAGAATGCAAATCGTTTTTTTTGTGCTTTTTCACTGCTAAAAAAGGTGGCACACTATAGATTTTCTCCACTGTATGGCAAGGAAGTTGTGTAGACTGTGTGTGTGTCTGTGTGTGTGTGTGTGTGTGTGTGTGTGTGTGTGTGCAGTAGGCAATGTGGGTGTTATTTGGATGAAGAGATGGGGTGTGTGTGTGTCTGCTTATATATGCAAGTGTGTTTGTGTGTGTGTGTGTGTGCATATGCCTGGGTGTGCATGCAGACATGGGGATGTGAGGGGTTGCGTTTATGATTGCCACGACTGCAGCTGGGGCTGTGGGCTGAGTAATTGCCTGTCTTGGTAGGGAGAGCGTGTTGCCGAGCTAAAAGTCAAGTGCTCTCTTCCTGCTGTAGACCTCATTTGGATTCCACATAGCTAGCTAGCAAGCTAGCGCCAGCCTTGGGCCTGTATTATTCATAGCTTGACAGATAGCTCTCACTAAAAGCATTGGAACTGGGCCAGGTAGTGGTGGAGCGACAGGGGGAGCAGTACTGCTGCACCTCACTCTCTGCCTGGCATCAGGAGAGGAGGGGAGAGGAGAGGAGAGGAGAGGAGAGGAGAGGAGAGGAGAGGAGAGGAGAGAAGAGAAGAGAAGAGGAGGGGAGGGGAGAGGAGAGGAAAGGAGAGGAGGGGAGAGGAGAGGAAAGAAGAGGAGGGGAAAAGAGAGGAGGGGAGAGGAGATGAGAGGTGGAGGGAGGAGAGGAGGGGAGGAGAGGAGGGGAGAGGAGAGGAAAGAAGAGGAGGGGAAAAGAGAGGAGGAGAGAGGAGATGAGAGGTGGAGGGAGGAGAGGAGGGGAGAGGGGAGGAGAGGAGAAGAGGGGAGAGGAGAGGCAGAGGGAGGACAGGACGTGAGTAAAGGATATGAAGATAGTGAGGATAGGAAGGAGCAGCATAAGTGTGAGATGAGCCATTTGAGAGGAAAGGGTGCAAGTGGGAGAGGAAAAGGAAGGGAATAAGTGAGGAAATAGAGATGAGGAGACTGAGAGGTGAGTGAGAAGGGGTGAAACGGGGAGAGGAAACTCCGAAGGCCATATGAGGTTGAAGAAAAGTGTGACTGGAAGACGTAAGAGGATAGATCACATTATATCAGAGATAGAGGATGAGTGCGCTAACCACAAAAGGGTGAAAATGGAGAGAAGGCACAAGCGGAGAGGAGTATAGAGATGAGGGAAAGAATGTCAGGAGGAGAGGTGGAGGAAGTGAGGGAAACCAATTGAAGTAGTGGAGAGAAATCGGCCTGGAAATGGAGAAGAGAACAGGCAGCCATCCACCCCCGCCAAGCTCAGCAACCCCTCTGCCTCCATGTGCAAACTCAGATAAGGTCGCATTAATCAAAATCTGCCACTTCCCCTTCCAAAAAACACCCTCTATGCCATCAACCCCCCTCTGTGAAGTATCTGTCGCCGAAACGGAAATTTCCATATTTAATGGGAAAGCTTTATATCATCGAAAAAAGGAAGTGTGGGCAGGGGGGCGAAAAGAACAGAGTTGGTTGGATCTGTCAGCTCTGTCAATAGCTCATAGTCTTTAGACATCTGGAGCCTTGGGGTTGATTTGATTTTGGCTGTGGTACCATTGTTATCGTTCAAACTGTAGGATTTGAGGTTGAAGATTGCTCCTTCTCTGTATATTGTTTTGATGCTACAATAGCATGTTGTGTATTCTACACCCTGGTCTCTTCTTCTCTTCAGAACATGAAAGTGTAGAAGCACTTTGTTTCTTACTGCATATTCATTCCAGACATGTCCTCACACAAGCCTCTAATGCAACATAAAACACGTTTTAAAAGCATTTCAAAACCAAGGCCACCAAATTTACAGAGGCATGCGCATGCGACTCGTCATGCCTTCTATTCTGATGCCATTTGTTTATTTTTTCCCTTTGTATTTTTTCCCCTTATTTGCCTCCTGCGCTATTATGACAAGCCAGCAAACTACCTTTTCCCAACGTTACCCAGCGTTGGATAAACAGGTGGTGTTTACGCTGTTTTTTTTTTTTCATCCTCCTCTTGTCTTTTTTCTCTTTTTTTTTTTTTTTTATCGCCTCCCGGAGGAGAGACATCAAAGGGAATAACAGATCATGTGCGGTGAGTGCAGAGCGTGCCAGGGGGATGAGGGCATGGGCGGGACGGGAGGGGGGGTTGGTGAGGCGAGAGGCGGGCAGCCGCTTAGGGCCAACTCCAGGCCGGGCACATCCTGACCTCTCACCCCTGAACCCCCCCCTCCTCCCCCCGGCCAACCCTCCCCCTCAGAGCAGCTGCCAACTAAATTACATCAATGTCAAAAGCCCTCCTCCTCTGCTGGGGAACACAGAGCCAGGGCCTGGTAAACAACGATGCAACAGAGGCAGGGCAGATGCTTCGGTCTGGCATTATGTGTTGTTTTGTTCAGCATTTCAGCCATGAAAATGATTCTCAGCTGGCACAGATCACGTTGTGAGTGGCAAAACACAGCAGCAAGGAGTTATTCAGTAGGCAAACTAAAGGGTAAAGTGATGGAAATCTAATTTACATGGTTGTTTTTTTTTGTTGTTTTTTTCACATCGGTTTGTCTCTCTCAGCTTATCCAAATAAACAGCTATTCTTGTGACAGTCTTGACTGTGGCTCACACAGAATAATGGAAGGACTAGAGGAAGGAATTTATTTTCCAAAATGGCTGCTGGGCTAGCAGCTAACTAGCTGGCCTCTCTCGGTGTCTCTGAGTTGGGGTGATTGATTGAAGTCATTACGCCGGTGGAGAGACTCCTTACCTGGCTAATCCAGGAGTGAATTTAGCTCCAGGATGACAGATAGCCGCATTACACCGCTAGAATCTGCTGCCCGATTAGCCTTCCTACTCAGGACTTCCAGTACCAAATTATGCAAAATGGCTTGTATGATACACATATCAATATTCTACCAGATCCATCTTAAATTCAAAACCCCAGTATTGCATTGATTTCAAGGTATCTAAAAATGCAAATGCTAACCACATATAGTATATAAAAGATAATTTGATATAGCACATCATTGTACTGTGTATTCTAAATTGCAATACATAATGCATACCATTCACCAGGTGCATGTTTATCCAAAATGATTTATAGGCCTGTGTTTTGTGGAAATTGAACAACTGTGGCCCCTCAAAATAAACCAGATTTTAGAATGTAGACAATTGAATATCAAGCACTGAATTTCCTCATTCATTCACGTCATACCACAGAGTCCGCAAAAGCTTTTAGGCGTCTCATCTGGGGCAGCAGCAAAACAAAATAGCCCACTGGCTAAACAGACCTCACCTGTCTCATCCCATCTCTAGCGCTCTCATTCCCAGCCAAACCGCCCACCACTAATCCCCCACCACCACCACCACCTCCATCCTACAGCTCCTCGGTGAGGACAGTATCACCGAGGCACAGAAACAACCTCTGAGGGAAAGTTCTCCTCCAATAAGGAGGCTCGGCAGGTGGGAGATACGGACAACACGGGGCCGAGGGGGAGCTGGTGGAGGTCTTGGAAGGGGAAAGGGAGAGGGGATCAAAGGTAGGGAGATGGGGCTTGGCTTACGGCTGTGGCGGTTTCCCTTTGCGCGATGCCCACTGGACTCGCTACTGTATCTCTAGTCATGTTGAGGCCGGGGCTTAAGGCGAGCTCCAAGGCTCTTACTGGGCTTGGGATAAAGAAGAAGCTACACAGACATTAGGGTATATAAGGACACTGCCTGTGTAAAGACAAGTGCAAGTGGTTAACAGCAATAGTCAAGACTACAGAAGGGGTATTTGACTAATGTTGAGACTGGGTTCATTAGCTCCAGGGTAGAAATGTTAGTTGGAGCTGTGAATGTCCAACAACAGGCTTAGTGAAGCAGTGAGCTGGATCGCATGTCTGCTGAGGACTGATACCTCTTGGCTACTTCCTGACTTACACATATAAACCACGCCACTGTATTGTCAAGGAACAGTACATCTCTTGCTGTTACTGCTTACACCTTTACCTTCTTTGTAAACACGTTGAAAACACATAGCCGGACATGTAGAGACTACACTTGATAAACATGCTGTGATTAAGTCTTAGCGTAAATCCGAGCGAGTACATCAATCCGGCGCAGAAACCCTCATTTCCGGCGCGCAAACATTATATAAGTTTCACCGACACCAAGGATTATTTTGATACGACGGCTGTGAAGTAATATTTTATGAGTTTTTAGGACAAACTGACAGTCATTCTGCTCTGTGTGTGTGAATGAGCCGTAGCAGCTGATATGCGAGCTGGAGCCTGAGCCGCCAGAAAACGCCCCAAATTGCAGCGTCTGCCATGCGCTGAGCCTCCTGCACCAAGACACTGTCTTTTGTTCTCCCCTGCTAGCGGGAGAAGCCTGACAGCTCTGAAATGATCCTCTCTCTCTTTCTCTCTCTCTCTCTCTCTCACACACACACACGCACACACATACACACATACACACACACACATTCTCCTTTTCTTCTCAACTCCTCTACTATATATTTCCCAATTCTGTGCACACACAAAAGAGGTATACACACAAACACACACACATGCACAGGCGCACATGCAAACATGCACACATGCATTCTCCTATCTGTCATGCTCCTAGCCTCTATTTTTCCTCCACACCTCTTATTTTCTCAACCTCTCTCTTTCTCTCTCTCTCTCTCTCTCTCTCTCTCTCTCTCTCTCTCTCTCTCTCTCTCTCCCTCTCCCTCATTTTTCCTGACTGGCTGCGAGGATGGCGAATCCCTCATGGATTTCTGGAGGGTATCACCATGGAGACGGGGCTCTGCCACACGTGTCTATAGATCCTCCCGCTGGATAGGGGGCACAGCCAGAGGTGGTGCATTCCCTCCATCTCTAGTCTGCTCTGCAGAGAGAGAGAGAGAGAGAGAGAGACAATGAGCAAGGTTGTGGGAAACGGTGGTAGAGATAGGAGAAAATGGAAAAAGATAGAAAGAGAGAGTGGTGGAAATATAGAGAGAAATTGGTGTGAGAGCAAGATTGGGGGAATATATACGGTAAGATATGACAGAGAGAGTGGGTGGAGAGACGGAGTGGATGGATGGATGGTAAAGGAACAGGTGAGATGATGATGATGAGTGAGAACAATTGATCAGAGGGATGGTCAGAAAGGAAGAAAGATGGGGTGAGAATGATTCAGGGGGGTAGACAGAGCGAGAGAAATCAAGAAAGGAAGGAAGGAAGAAGTAGTGAGGGGAGCAGAGCCGTGGAAGAGGCAACAGCAGCCTCATCCCGGTGTCAGGGAGACAAATAGCGCGTGATGCTAATGACTGGCTAAAGCTTTTGCCCCCGCTGAGAACAGCCGCTAATATGACTGCTAATAAAGGCGCCATGGAACGCTGTCGCATTCCAGTAGTCGCTCAACTGTCGCCCAAAATTAGCCAAACGGGAGCTCTCCTTCCCCTGCCTCTCAGCTCTCTTACCTCGCATTAATGCTCCAAAAATGGGCCTTCTCTGTAACGTTTCCAGAAATGTTTTTTCAGCATTAAAGGGCCACTTGTTCGCACTGTAATAGAATTTGTTCCATCTTGTAATGCCGAGGATGCCCACTCCATAAAATATGAAGTGGTCTTTTTGTGATATGAAGCTCTTTTCTTCTTTGATTGCTACCTCTCATGCAGCGCACTCCTCCTGGAGGATTCAGTGATTCTGCCAGGGGACGGAAAAAAAAAAAAGAAATGAAAATTTGTATTGCTGTTTCTCTCCACCCTTCTCCTCTCTCCACAATGCCTGCGGAATTCCTTTTTTTTTTTTTTTTTTTTTTTTATTCATTTAAATGTCACTTAATTACTTGTGGAATTTTAATTGCCAAGCGCAGCGAGTGGGATGCGGCGGCGAGCGCGGAAGCCAAGGTCGCGCTATATGTGACGGAGCCGGGGAACGTGTGGGACGGCGGAGCTGCGGAGGCTTCCTGCGGCTTAGTCATCGCGGGGCTGGGGAGTGTCGGGGCAAACACACCGCTCGCAGTGTCACAACAACCTGACAGCTCAGGGACGGGGGGACGCCTCAGACCGGAGTTTTTATGTATGCAACGCCGCTTTTAACGAGCGTGATTAAAAGTCATTTGCATATCACGTATAGAGTCACTGGTTGCTTTAAATGAACTGGAGTTGGCTACATTCTCTGAGGGCGGTGAGCTAACTGTAGGTGGCATTATTTATACGTATTTAGCTTTTAAAGCATGTTCACTCTGCTACCAAAAGGCCTATTTGTTTGTACCGTCCTGAGTGAAAAGAATGAAATGCACTTGACTCCTTTTAAAGATCCAGTGGAAAAATAGACAACTGAGCATTTACTATTTGCTATCCATTAGCCGGTGGTGCAAAGCAATTAGCATCTCAACGACTGTGTGTTTTTTGTTTTTTGAGTGATTCAGGTGTCGTAGAATTAATACCTGTCAACTATTGAGCCGTAACCACCTGGTATTGTTACAATCCCATTCACTGGATGCTGCGCAAATGCTGTTTTATTGTTAGAAACCATCCAAGATACGGCAGCAGAGAGGGAGGAGAAGAAGACAGAGAGAGAGAGAGAGAGGGAGAGGGGGAGGAAAGGGCCCTATTTCTATCTGCCATTCCCAGACCACTTCTCTCTCCCTCTCTCCATCCCCTCCCACCCCTCCTTCCTCCCACTCACCTATCCTCCTCTCCTGCCAGCCCGACTGCCTTGGCAGCCGCTAACCTGCTGGGACCAGCCCTTGATTTATTTGGAGAGGGCCCCGGAACGGGAGCCAGGATGAGTGGCATTTTAATGTGCTTTTGAGATGTTTGGTCACAAGCACTATTGATCACAGTGCCGCAGCACACCCCTCCCTCGCCGTCCCGCGGACCCTCGCGCTGCCCGGGGGGAGAGGTCTGGCTGTCAGGCAGGGAATGAGTTTCCATGTGGGCTTAGATTAATGAAATGAGGCCCCTGGTTGCGGGGGGCGCAGGGGGTCAGACCATTAAGGAATCCCTGGGCCGGGCGAGATTGAGCCTGCCAGCCGACTGGACGCTGACTGACTGATGGACGTCCGGGACTGACTGAGAGAGAGAGGAAGAGAGAGAGAGAGAGAGTGAGAGAGAGAGAGAGAGAGCATGATGGATGAGTTATTGCAGGGCTCTGGGACACACTGACATGTTACACCGACTCAAAAGAAGCACAGAGGGAAAGAGAGGGAACAGAAATGGGTTCCCAACACTGCAATCCACTGTCCTACAATGAGCAGACAGTCATTAACTAGCCACTGTGATGAGGTTTTTCCATAGCTGCCGCACCACCAAAGCACTAACAGCGACCAATTCCTTACTCTCTTGCTTTCTCTTACACAGCCTTGTGCCATTCATTCACATCAGGTCTTACTCCAAGCAGTGCGGAGCCAGGGAAACATCCAGAGGTTGTAAAAATAGGAACCAGGGATATTTCACAGCTGAGTGAACATGCCCAAAGCGTGTTTAGCTCTCTTACACTCCAGCCTGGACAGGGGGTTTATTTGATGGCCAAAACACTCGGCAGAACTCATCATGATTCTGGCTGTGTGGGTGCTTGTGTTCAAATGTGCCAAACGGTGGCGCGCACCAATACACACGAGCAATCACAAGTGTGTACACAGATACACACACACACACACACACACATGCGTGGGCCCACACATGCACACGCACACACATGCTCGTTCACGCGCACTCTAAATTCCCACTCGCACACATACTCGCAAAGCTTACACCGGGGGCCAGGTAGCAGCTCCAGGCTCCCAGAGGTTTGATGAGTGAAATGGATTAAGCCCCTGTGATCAATAGCCTGAGCGAATACACAGATTATCAGATTATCAGATTAGGATCTGTCCCCCTGCTGCCAAGGGGAGCCAGAGAATACATTAAAAACCCGAGGTGCCTTGGCAAGATTCAATTAATCAGGCCACAGGTTGTCTCTTCCCCCTTAAAGTCAATTCCAGAAGAGTCCTGTTTTGCTGCACTCGGTGTACGTCGGAGCAAGGGCATATCAGTCTGCGTAACAAAGTGTTGTGGAGTATGCACAGCAATTTTCTTTTGCCTGCAGAACAAATTGGTATTACCTGAATATAAATGGTATCTGAAAATAAATGGAACCTTTCGCAAAAATACAAATTTTACCCCCTGTAATTGTTTTCTTCAAGGAGGGGAGCTTTTTATTATAATTGCTCAATAGTTAATGATTATGTAGGCAATTAAGGTTCACTAAATAAAGTTTGATTTTTATTCCACCCAGCTGCTATAAACAAACCTTAGTAGAACCTTGGAGGTATTGCTTTGTCTGCAGTGAGAGGCAGAGGGAGTCTCCAACACTGCCCTTGTTCCAGTGCTGCTGTGCGCGTTGCATCGCCTCCAAATTTAGTTTCTGAACCATGGCCGACTAGCACCGTGGCACAGAGGCCTGAGTGCAAATTAGCATTAGCGTTTGTGGCTAGCCAGGTGGAGCTAATAGCTAACGGCTGCCTCTTATCTCTCCTCTGCAGTGTGTACGGCTGCCCTCTGGCCAAGAAGAGGAAAAGTCTAGACAGACAAACCCTGGAACCTTCCCCCAAGAGGAACACCTACCTAGATGACATGGACAACTCCACCATGGAGGAGTGCTACGAGACCGACGGCACCGAGGAGATGGACGACAGGGAGGAAGAGGAGGAGGAAGGGGCGGTAGAGGAGGAGGAGGAGGAGGGAGAAGTGGAGGAGGAGGAAGAGGAGGGATACGTGGACTACAACGTGGAGCAAATGCAACATGAAGAAGGGGAGGTGGAGAGAGGGGAAGGAGAGGGGGAAGAGGACGATGAAGAGGAGGAGGTAGAGGTGGAGCAAGAAGAGGAGGAAGAGGGGGAGGAGGAGAGGGTAGAGGAGGGCGAGGAGGGGGAAGAAGAGGAAGAGGAGGTGGAGTATGACGACGGGGAGGAGGAGGAAGGGGATCAGAGTCAAGGGCAAGGTGAGAAGGTTTCTGATTGTATTGTGCTAATTACATATTACTAGATGTTCTGCAATGCATGCTAATTAACTTAATTGACTAGAAATACATAACATTTGCACTAGAGAGCTGCTTTGCATTCACTATTGTTAGATTTTCGATTTTCAAATGCAAATCCCCTTCTCTACTGTTTTTTTTACAAATACTTTTCACGTATGACATTTTATTATAGGATATCAGTGTTTCTTGCTTCCATCTTCACTCAGCTGAATGAAATGTTCTGGAGGAGTTGTAGATGATTTTCAAAAGCTGATAGTTTCTGCCGTTGTGTTTTGCACTGGAATGAGATAAAATATCGATAACAACACACTGACATTACGGCATAGCCGAAGACATAAAATGTATTATTCCTACAGTGATTGGTTATTCCTTTGATCCTGTTTGTTTTATGTGCAGGCTATTTATTTATTTAGTTATTTACACTGTTTTATTTGTGCATGTGCTTTTTCTCAAAACCATCTGTATGACTGGCTACTGTACCTGAAACAGAATTTTTAGTGCTAGATCAAACCCACTCACCTGGAAGAGAGGTGCATTGGCACCAAACTGTTCTCTTGAGAACACCCATCCATTCTCTGGTCTCTTGATATTTTAGAGGCTCTGTATTTTTAGAACATTTAGGGGTTTTTTTTTACTTAAAGGGAAAATACAGTTCTAAAACAAATCACCAAATAGTGGAGGAGCTCAGTTAAAAATCTTAAAAGCAATCAAATCATGCTTGATTGCTAAAAGTCAAAGCATGATTATTATTTTGTATGTTACAGAAGTTGTGGGAAAAGTGTTAGTTAGTGTTAGTGTTAGCACAACAGATGTTATTATAGAACTAACAAATTATTTTTCTCCACATCAAAAGAATCTTGTCCTGTCCCTTGACAAAAATTTAATCTTAGGAAAAATTGAACTCTTAGCCGTCCAGCTGCTGCCTTAATTATGGCCTTTGTCAAAACACTATGTGAAAATCCCATAGTTTTGGGACCTGAGCGATTTGAAAAAACTCCTGCCCCATATGTTATGTCTTCTTCCCCCACCGACATGCCCAACACCAGATTTGGCAGGTTTCTCTCCAACAGATTCTGCTTTGCGCCCCCGCATTGCGATTGGACCTGACAGTGCCTTCAAGTCCAATTAAGAGTGAAGCTCGCAGAGAGCAGTGTGTTAACCCTGTTTGGCGCGAAGCTCTACCCTGCCTAAGTGTTGATGTGGCATCTCAGCCGCCATGCTCTTACTTCCTTGTCGACATGTGAAAACATCTCCACGGACTGGCGTTCATTAGAGTCCGCAGTCAAGGCCACAGCCTTAACATTGAGACAGAGGACTGTTGCCTCTGTCTCCTCAGCATGTCAACAGCCTGGCAGTGTTTTCTATGGGCAGTAGCTTATTACCATTTACCTTCAATAAATGGTACTGGCAGGCCACAGTGCATGTTGGTGTCACCGGCAGGCATTCGGCTTCTTGAAGAATTTTCCAAATCCTCCTCAGCATTGCGCTTTATAGTCATTAGTTGTTCTGCCTCCTTGGAATATGAGGACCATTTTTTAATCTGTGCCATTTGTCATATGAAATGTAGATAAGTATTTCCATATGCATCGTAACCATTTCCCTCATATGCCCCAAGACAGAGGTGCTGGATGGTAGCTAGGCAGATCCCAATCTGGTAAATGTAATAGAGGTGGCATTGTGAGGAGCTTCTCGGTGTTTCTCAGTGGCATGCACATTGCTGTAGCTAATCCAAAGCCAATTCAGGGCAGGGCTGTCTCTCTGTTCCCTCCTCAATCTGTTTCGCTTCCATATCCCCTTTGTGTACCCTGATTGCTCTTCAAATTGCTTTCCTGTGCCATGTTTCATACCATCAAAAATTAAACCCCTGGTGCAGTAGGTTGCTGTAAGAAGCCTTCCACTGTCAAAATATGTGTCTGGTCATTCGTGACTGTTCTCTCTTCCCAGTCTAAAGCCCTCACCCTAAGTGTCAATGTTGTGTTGCGCTCATTAGATTTGAGTGTGTGTGTGTGTGTGTGTGTGTGTATATGCTTGCGTGTGCGCGTGCGTGCGTGTGTGTGTATCTGTATCTGTGGTTTGTGCAATTTATGTGGAATGTAAGCCTTTTTTCCAACTGTGTTGTTAACATTCACATGTGTTTGTGTGTGCATGTTCATGTGAGTTTACTTTCTACCTCATATTTGCAACTTTGATCCTATGGAAATGGTCAAGTTTGCAGTCATGTGTATATTGTGATTACAGATGAGTCTTTGAACCTGGTGATAATTAATATTTCATCATATTACACTTCCGTAGTGTTTTGTCAGGTGATTTTCTCACTCCCTCCAGAAATCAAAGTCACATTTATTATTTCTGTGTGTGGGCCTATGGGTTCGTTTTCTCTGCAGGAATGTAAGTGGCAAATGTGACGCCAATGTGAGCGATGTGCTCTTGGCGGTTCAAGGCGGAAATGTGAAAGGAGAGATTGGAAGTGCTCCAAAGAGTGAGTGCTTGAAATTACTGACAGAAGAGGTTCAGTAACCTTTTGCAGCCTGTCAGAATCAATTAAGCAGTGAAAAGAATTCTAAAGATACTGTTGATTGAATAAAAAAAGGACTTTGCTAGAAAACGATGAATAGTGAGTGACAGGGGTTCATCTTGTTGCAGATGGAACACCATATTATCTCTTAGTTTTTAGACTCTATGACATACAGTGTAAAAAATGCTCCCTCCAGTTCAAAGATTTTCTCTCTGCACTGAAACAGTGTTTCAAATTAAACTATGCCGAACAATGAATAAAAAGGTGATCTCATTTGCAACTATTTACAGAATTCCTCAGTAATATTTTAAGTAATAAAGAAAGTTTTTTTTTATAACAAATTCCAAGATATAGGGTAAGCATAAAGCTTGCCAAAGATATAGTCCTTGGTTTAATTTCTCATTTACCAAAGCATCTTTCTCTGGAACGATCCCAAACCACTATATTTAACTTCCTGTGCTGATCCACAATTCAGTACACAAGTTGCTGTTAAGACTCTCAAAGTAAATTATTAGGGGAAGCAAAGAGTTCTTTATCCAATTTAGATGGACCAAGCCCAGAAATCTGATTTAGCTGTAAAATAGAATGACGGAAATGAAATTACAAGACGTTTGTTCTTTTTTTCCAACAGAGGACGATCTGATGAGCAGTGGTGAGGGTGGCGAGGGCGATGGTGGCGGTGGCGGCAGCAATCCCAAATCTGGCCCGATGGCGGAGAAGGACGATAACAACAACGAAGAGTACGAGAACTATGACGAACTCGTGGCCAAGTCCCTGCTCAACCTGGGCAAGATCGCCGAAGATGCTGCCTACCGCGCCATGACAGAGTCTGAGATGAACAGCAACTCCTCCAACAGTGCCGAGGAGGAAGAGGAGGAGGAAGAAGAGGAAGAGGAGGAAGAAGAGGAGGAGGAAGATGAAGAGGAGGAGGAGGAGGAAGATGATGACGATGAGGAGGAGGAAGAGGAAGAGGGGGAGGGGGATGAAACACAGAAGGGTGATCTAAGTTTGGATGTGGACAGCGATGTGGTCAGGGAGACAGTGGACTCCCTCAAACTGTTGGCACAAGGCCATGGGGCGGTATTGTCCGACAACTTGGACGGACAGGACTATGAGGATGGTATGGCTGAGAATGGGGGGGGGAATGACTGTGTCCGCAATGGGGCAAATCCACATGGTGGTAATGGACAAATTAAGACCGCCAGCAACGGACAAATAGAAGACAGCGATGAGGAAGTGTGTCTGAGCAGTCTGGAGTGTCTGCGGAACCAGTGCTTTGACCTGGCTCGGAAACTAAGTGAAACAAAGTCCACTGACCGAACTGGACCTTCCCAGCAAAATCATTTTTCAGGTGGGGACCTCCATCAACTGTCCCACCATCCGGGCTACGAGGATCTCCACCAGAGCCAGGAGGAAAGGCGGACGCTTGACAGGAACTATTCAGACATGGTCAACCTCATGAAGCTGGAGGAGCAACTGAGTCCGCGCTCCAAGGCCTTCTCCAGCTGCGCGCAGGACGACCGATATCACAGCCACCACCGGGATTTTGATGAGGACACCACCTCAGTGACGTCGGACCGGTCAGAGGAGGTGTTTGACATGACGAAGGGAAACCTGTCCCTGTTGGAGAAAGCCATTGCACTGGAGTCGGAACGCGCAAAGGCCATGCGGGACAAAATGGCAGCCGAGGCTGCTAGGAGAGACGGGGTGAGGTACAGCCATGACGACCATGGCCCGCGGCACGGCTACGGTGTTGAGCGTAAAGCCCGGCTACCCGATGGTATGAAGAAGCCCTTCTACCATAAAGGTGGGTGGTTCTTTTAAATCCAGGTAGGCTCAGATGTACGTTAAGCTTACTGGAAGCTCATGCTGTACACTTTAGAAGACATTATACGTAAATACGCATTAGGGACCATACCTACACAACAGCAGACATGTTTACCTCATTTAACTAGCTCAGGTAAAATGTTTGTCTGCCAGTGTTTGGCTCTGTATCTCTATCCTGTATTGGAGACTAGACAGCCCACGTGCATTCTGGGAACCTCACTATAACCCCAGGACAAGCTTTTTCAGCCAATTTGGAAATTCGCATCTCGGTAGCAGCGGGAGCGGCAGCAGCAGCTTATGTTGTTAAAATAGGCCAGCATGGAAACATCAGAGGGTAGGCTTGTCAGGCATAAGTAATGGCAATCTGCACGGCCTGTTAGGACCGCAAATCTCATCCCTGCGATGCAGCTCGGGGTAAAGCTGCCTATTTTTAAACCTGCACAAGCACTTGGGAAGGGAATCTACAAAATAGAGAGGCCTGCTGCCTTTGGAAAGGATCCATTCTGTAGGGAACAAGGTAGACTTTTAGGTTTGTTTATTATCGTTATGCTCTTGCATTTAGCTATTGATACTAGCTATTGATATCTTAGAAACATGCTCATATACTGTAGACTATGCCTGTTTATAATCATATAGTGCAAAGATAGCAGTATTACTTGGCAATTATAAGGCTATACAATGTATAGTATTTTCTGGGTGTCCACTTCTGTACTGAGGCATATAGAGTAGATTTGCAGCCAGGGAGACATTGCAGTGGCATTTACAATGGCTCGTTTACAGGCTGCCTTGTTTAACTCCTGATTATTCCTCTCATCATATCCATTACTGGAACAATACTCTATTCATGGTAAAATAGGTTATAGCATTTCATGGGCTCCCACAAGAAAGATATCAGATGAGAGCAACAAATATGAGCATCCTAATTCACAGCAGGTTGATATTGCACCTTAAATGCCACACAACTCACAGCAGGTACATATTGCAAACTAAATGCCACACAAATGTTAATTTCAAGAGCACTCCATGGCCTCTGTGTCTGGCTAATGTTGGAATAATGAGAGGACACGAGACAGTTGCGTCACGATAACATCTTTCCTTGGGCAAGATAGTGGCAGACACTCGTTGACCAGGGTTCCTGTGTGTGATTTATAAAACAGAGCATGGAGAGGGGGGAGAGGGGGTTTCAGAGGAGAGGCCAGCTCCCTAAGAGAAGCATGAGGCTGAGATGGAAATTGAACAGTATCAGAATGACCGATAACGAACGACAGGCCCACTGACTGCACATTAATTATCCAGAGATGGTATGGTAATGGGGGCCATTTGCTATGCAAAGCGCAGACCGTCCCCAGCCACAATCAATATCCTCTGCTTTCTAATATGCCTTCCACTTGGCTGCCTCCACTCTCTGCCATGGGACTGTGGCGGGCAGAATGTGCAGGCATCATGTATGTGTATTCGTGCATGCATGCGTGTGGAAATGGAGAATTATTTTCAACACACAGTTCAAATGGTAGCAGTCAATGTAATAGTGTGCCCCAAAAGCAGCCACTATTTAAAGCCACATTCTACATCTAGACCTAGTTCTTTGCCAACATGAAAATATTTCCCCGCATTTATTGCATTGGTGCCAGACAGAAGAGCCAGACATGACATAGCCATATTGTACCAATCTCATATGCCCTAACATGACATAGATAGATGAAGGCCACAGAGGATAATGAGGTGCTTTTTTTTCTGGTGAATGATGTCCTACTACTCTAGATATGAGATTTCATTTGGTGACTCACTTGTAAATGTATGAGTAGGTGTGCTCTGTGCCATCTCTCACGTTTGTCCTTTTTCAGCCCTCCTTCCCCTTCCCTTGGTTATTCTTCTCTTTCCTCCTACTCCTCAACCCCCTGAGTTTATTTTGGTTCATCAGTAAGTGCCTGAGGTAGAGGTACTAAGTTACAGAGGCCTGTAAAACTTTAATTAGTGGTCTGTCTTTCTGTGGCATGGGATAAAAAGCCCCCTCCACTCTCCCAATACTAGCTCCCTGATAAGGATTGCTGTCACTCAAATGCCTCCAAATCGGTTGTACAATCTGATACATCACTCACATCCTGTAGCCCTCAACTATGATAGATATTATATGCTATTGCCTTCTGCAATTTTCCCAATTTTCACGTAAAAGGGATACGCTGTAAAATCCAGTTGCTGTATCATTCTAGAAGAGCAATTGCATGTTGACTGTAAGAAGAATCCTTGACCTTGTTTCTGAGTCAAAGTGATTTGAAGGTGGATGGTTGCATTTGAGAAACAATGCCAGTTGGCACGGGTTGGCATCATTGCTTTTTGGTGGTAACCATATCTGATCAGGGTTTTGAGGAAATAGGAGAACCAAGTTTTGGGAAGGGAAAGACAATCTCATCCGGTGTGTGTGTGTGTGTGTGTGTGTGTGTGTGTGTGTGTGTGTGTGTGTGTGTGTGTGTGTGTGTGTGCGCGTGTGCGTGCGTGCACGTGTGCACATGTGTGTGTGTATATGTGTGTGCACAGGTATGTGTGTGTCTGTGTATGGGTGCATGCATATAGTACACATTCTTGGAGTAAGTGCTTCAGTGCCACAGCCAATACAACAAATTGTCTTGTGTAGGAAGTGTATCAGTTTTTTGTAACAAAGAGCAGTGTGATCAAATTCTTAATTGAATCTAAACTGGAAAACTGAACACATTTTGTTGAGGGTCACTGACACAAGAGGTGTAATATTTTATAAAACATCACAATTTTATTACAATAAACACTCGTGCTGATCAAAAGATTTGTCAGCAAGCAAATCAATGCATCTTTGTCCTTTGACTCATCATTTTTGTCAATCTTCCCATTATTCCTTCAAATAAACATAGTAATGCAAATTGGCTTGTGCATTTTCAAAAAGCCACTTCAAAGTCAAGTGTTCTTGGTTACAATAGTCATTGAAAAAGTCCAGGAAATCCTGGAGGGACTGATGTGCAAAATCTGAAAAGAAAAGAGTACTTATCTTGTGTTCTGTAACATCTGCTCCTCCCTTGTACAGCTGTGCCTTGCTCTCAACATGGTTTTAAATAGCCTATACTGGTGTGATATATTTTCTCTTACTATAGTAAAACCCTATCTCATCAATGGCACTATGTTTTTTTCAGAAACTCCCTTGCAACTCACTGACATCTGTGAGATACCGCTTTGAGTCGCAAGTTCTTGCTCTGACGTTATGTGGTTGTCATAGTAACCATATACAATGTACAATCAGCATCAGCATCTTTCTTCATTGTCATGGAGCTTTGTGTTGGATCCAGTGCATGTTCTACTCAATGCAGCAATCCAGTGTTTGAATCTGTCTCTGTGTTTGTGAATGACGCCTCGATGTGTGAGTTCATGTGGCTGTCTGGCTGTGTTTGCGTGTGCGGTCGTATTGACATATCTTTCTGCACACAGATTCTTCACGCGCAGACAAGAAGGAAAGCCGGTGTCCGACACCGGGCTGCGACGGCACGGGCCACGTGACAGGCTTGTACCCCCACCATCGGAGCCTGTCCGGGTGTCCGCACAAAGACAGGGTGCCACCAGAAAGTAAGCATCGCGGTCACGCACCAGCCAAGCACCCGTTTAGCTTATTTACCCGACCTGTGGCTTTCATATCCTTTGATGTGGAGGAATCCTGCATGTTTCCCGTGATCGTTGCTGTGTCTGGATACGGCTCGTTATGTGTGCGGCGCGCTTGCTGTTGTGGTTGGAGTACAGTGAGAGGTCAACGGGGCTGCAGCTGCACTCCTGTTGTGACCTTTTGCATGGGGCCACGGTTTTGCTTGCTGATTGCCTGCCTAGTGTGCCGTGGTGATGAGGCGGGAAATGAGGCCTTGTTGATGTGTAAATGGCGGTAATGTGGTGATTGGTGGGATTGTCAAGAGCCGTCAATCAACGATTTACTTGACTGCATGCGACTCCCTCTTCCATTGGATTGACTGACAGTGATTGAGGGCGCATGATAATCCCACCCACCATTGTTGGTTTCATTATTGTAGAGGATATATTGGCTGCATGCTCCTTTATGGCATAGTTTATACAATGCCTGTATATTGGATGAGAAAAGGTTAAATGTCACGGTTTTCTATCTCAGTAAAGAGTTTGCCTAGCATTTTTAATGTTAATAGAGTCTTAAGATTTCATTTTTCACAAAGCTCGCAAATGCTCACAGACCTTGATAACATTGAGCCTGCTTCGGTCAGCCATGTCATAAACCCTATTCATTTATTTGTATTCTTTGCTCAATTAAATTCTGTTGAAAAGAAGGGCAGTATCATATCTCTAAGCCACGGATCAACTGAAGTGGCAATAAACATTAGCCTTGAATGAATAGTGAATTTTCCCTTTAGAGATTTCACCCCAGCTATTTAGTCTCATTCACCTTGTGCAAACTTCTCAATAAAAGCCCCTTTACACGTTTCATTACCCGCAGCATGAAAATCAAGTTATGATCTGCCATGACCCAGACTGCAATCAAAATAAAAGAGGGTTTCAATAATGGCAAAGAAATTAGTTAGCGTAAAAGCTGGGCTTGTAAAGACCAGCAGTGTCAAAGATGACTCTTGTTCTGTGGGGCGCCATGCACACAATGGTCCCTAACCCGAGGTGTGCTCATCTCCCAGAAATTTGGACTGGTTCAGAGTGGTTGACCTTGACCGGGATCAAGCCCCAAAATGGATTTTGGGATAGGCTTGAATTGATTGTCACTGGAGATTTAGGAATGTGATGTCGGTGTTCCTTCTCCTGTTCCTCACTTGTGTTGATCGGGCTGACTTTTGGGGGAAATGATATCATTAATACTGTACAGGACGTTTTGGATCACAAAAAGTTCTCTCCCCGGTCTTTGTGGCACAGCCATCTTCAGTCCACACACACACACACACACACACACACCAGGCCCCTCTTCCCATATCACAGTCTTGATGCTGTTGAAAGGTGACCTGCTTTGGTTGGCATGAGGTATCAATAGATCTCTGCTTAAAAATGCATTAACGGCCATGGGGCGGCCAGCCACCAGGTTTCTCCTGTCAATATGTGGTCAATAGTCCCATGCAGACAGACTCCTCGCTTCACCACTTTAAAGGTAAAGAGGCGTATATGTCACACATCTGACTGCCTGCAGGGCAGACTCAGCAATGGGAAAATCTCTCTCGCCTATTAACACATTTGCTGTACTGAGTGGACAATGTATTATTAATGCAATGGCTTCATTTAATTTGGAAATCACACAGTGCGCCAAGACTGTTCCTAGGGAAATGTGAAAAATGACGATTAAATTATATCTCAAATTCATTAATTCCCATTCGTGTTTGCTCATTGTAGCTCTTTTCTGTAGAATATCAAATATTTAATCGCCTCACATGGGGATCTTTGTTTTTGTCCTTAAAGTGATTTACCTTCGCACAGGAATACAATATAGTAACACTCTGCAGAAGCATTTGGAACGGCATCGCCTCCTGTCTGTTTCTTCTTTGTATTACTCTTTTTCTTGCCATCCGTATAGCTATATATGTGCCCAGTGGATCTGGCTCAACCCTGCAATTTACAGCTATTCTAGTTGTCTCTTTCCGGAGGGCAGGGCAAAACTGGGGTATACATAATGCATTGGCTCCTGGCATGTTGAGGTGGCGGGCCTTGTCCAATTACCTGCACTGAACACTAATTAGTATGTCAGGGAGGGAGGATGACGAGGGGTTAAAGTTTAAGGGGGTGATAATGATGAAGCTGATGCCGATGGGTTTTGGCCCCGCACACCACCGGTGTCGAGACGACCCTTCCCTGCGCCCCTCCCTGCGGTACTCCGACGGGTCCTCTCCGACGTCCATAGATCATTAATCTAATTGGCTGCTTGCCGTAGGGATCCGAGACAGTTATGGACTGTTTTAATGGTAAATGGTATTGAAGACTGCACTCTCTACCCTAACAACGTGTGGATGATAACAAAGCGCACTCTATCAAGGAGCTGTATTCCATCTGTCTGGTTTTTCCATTGATTTCAGGGCTTGTGTTTTGCATGATTGCTAGCTGTTGGCTGCTCCGTTCTCTGCATGCCCAAAACTTCCTCCCATTTCTGTCGCTTGCTGGTTTTGTCCTGTTGGACGTAAATGAATTCTTTTTATTCATGACTGTCCCTATTCCATGAATACTAATTTGAAAGGGCTAGATAAGTGGAAGCAATATGGTGGGAAACCTTGCTTGCCCTTTCAGACTAGTGTTCATTAAAATGAAGGAGAGGTCATTTGGGTTCACATGGGCTCATTTCTTAATGATGTTTATAATGCCAAGCTGCTCACACACTAATAGAACTCATGCGTGATTGTGAGGGGCTCCTAACCTTCCCTGTCTTTCACTCCTATCTCCTGTCTGTATGAAGTTCTGGCTATGTATGAGAATGTTCTTAAGTGTCCTACGCCTGGCTGCACGGGACGCGGCCACGTCAATAGCAACAGAAACTCCCACAGAAGGTAAGTGACAGTCTGGCCATCACAAAAAGGCACTGTCCATGTTGCATCCTCTACTTTCTTTGGCCATCATTTTATGAGGTGTCGTCTTTTAAATATTTTTTTTTTCATCCACAACGAATGTTCCTGATTCTATTTTTTTTTCATTTCATCTCTTCGTTTATGTATTCTTAAACCACACAGGTGTCATTCTTTGTGTCTCAATAAGTACAGTCTTTCTTATAATGTTGGGCTGGATGAGAAATGTCAAGTAGCTCGGCTGCTTCACAATGCCACAGTTTTAAGTGAGGTCGCCGATTAGGATGCAGCAATTCACACCTCCCGCAGCATAAATCATTTATCAGCTCGTGGCGAAAAATGGCATCTATCAGGTGCAGGTTTGGAGGGGGGAACTGGAAATAGCTGCGCGCTCCTGCCAGTGCTGTCAGACAGGGCGAGGTGACAGTGAAAGAGGAGTGTCACCCACAGCAGATGCTCGGGGAGTCGGGGCATAGCGGCAGCCATTAGCACCTTTCTGCCACTCAGCCGGGGTGACAGGAGAGGTGCAGACCTGGGAGGACGAGAGCGCTTCCCCGCTGTGCACGGTGACACGGCGGCAGCACAAGATCGGCACGGACACGGACACGCACGATAAACTTTTCACTTTTACTAGCGAGAGCCGATATAAACCTCCATAACACTCCCTCGCGCTTCCAAACCCGCAGGCCGCTACACACTCTTATCCCCGCACGAGCATGCGCACATTTCATGCACATCTGATGACAGGTGCTCATGAACACAACTCTGTACTGGCTTCGGGCCATTGTCAAAGATAATTTTTTCACCCGGGCCCGACACACTACAGTTGACAGAATGGATGGAGAATAATAGGGGTTAAGGATAACAGCATGAACTTTTGTCACATTTGGTCAGTTAGTTGCCAGGAAGAAGTTTTGCAGTGCTAAATTCTTTTCTAACACAGACCCGTTTCTAACCCAGTGTGTGTATGAGTGCGTCGGCATGTGTGTGAAGGAAACAGGATGCTGGGGAATGTAAATACGCACATTCGTCCGTATGGGAGTATCTATTCTGAGAATTCTTTTAAGCCGCTCAACCACAAATATGCAAGCTGTTGCCAACGGTGTTGTTATTCAAAGTGTTATATGAAAATTAATGATTTTACATTTTAACCAGCGACTTGCTAAACCACAGACAGGTAGACTTTCTCAAACAGGCAAATCTCAGGATTGATTGGCTGACAGACAGATGTGCAATAGCTGCAGTCAGCCAGGCAGACTGGGCTGACAAGCGCTCTAACAAGCCGACCGTTTTACAGACTGTGCATTCAGTGTAACGTGTTGACTTATCAAAAACGTGTCTCAGATCCACGTGCGACCGCGCCACTCAAGTCGTTCTGTCATTTCAGTCTGTCAGGATGTCCCATCGCTGCCGCCGAGAAGCTGGCCAAAGCCCAGGAGAAGCACCAGAGTTGCGACGGCCCCAAGTCTAACCAGGCCTCCGACCGGGTCTTAAGGTAGTATTCACTCTTCACTCTCATCCGCACCCCGTATTATAACATTCTCCTCAGCTAAAACCATGTTATGGAAAGCATATGACACAGACACGTGTAGTTCCCCAACCTTTGTCGGCTTATCGGTATCCATCTGTTGTCTACAGTCACAAGAACTTGTAAGATGGGGGTTTAATTGGTCACTGGCTGAAAGGGCATGCGAAGGTGGATTTTGTGCTGAGGGCCTGAATCTAACACAGAAGCTGTTGCTGTCTTGCATTGAGCCCGCTGTTTGTTAACTGCACTTTACAGGTAGAGCAGTGTAATCAAGTAATGTTGGAATGATGGGTTTTGCTCGTTTTTTCCCTGCATTTTGTAAAGACGAGATTTTAAGACTCCTCTGTTTGTTTTATGCTTACGTTCTCTTGTCTCCTGAGAATACTTTCAAGAGACTGCATGTTCGTTTCTGTGTTTACTTATGAAGGCAAAATGCTTTATTGGATTTTAACAAAATTGGCCTCATTTATCATAGTGAAGGCGTCGCTGTTTGAATGAGGGTTTCTTTGATACTCATGAAAATGCTATGATGAAAAGTCATAAGCAATTGTGGATTTTATATTTATATCTAACTGAGCATCAACAGCGCAGGATCTTACATTTCATTTCTTACTGGTCTTAGATTGAGACTATAAAAGCATATCAAATGATAAAAGCATATCAAAAGTATGTAAGCGTAATAAAGGAAATGCGGAAATTCAATTTTGCCTGTTTTTATTGACTAGGCGTGAAAAACCAGGGTGCTCTCTAAAATAACAGGAGCAAAACATCTATGCTATTGCACACAAATGGGAAGCCCTGCACCCCAAAACACCCCAAACTCAACCTCAATCCTCCAACATCATTCTCCATACTCTCACCGAAGAACCCTGGACTCTTTTATTTGATGTTGCCACATACCTGTCTGCCTCTTCCCTTGCATCTGCCCATTTTTTAACCAAACCCCACATTCCCTATCCTTCCCCTGGGCAATGTTGAGTGCCTCGGTCCAACCTCCACCCCCTCGTCATTTATTTTCCAGGCCTATGTGCTTTGTCAAACAACTGGAGTATCCACAGTATGGTTACAAGAACAATATTTCCACCAGCACACCACGCTCCAACCTGGCCAAGGAGCTGGAGAAGTACTCCAAGACCAGCTTTGACTACAGCGCCTTCGACGGTAGCAACAACCACCAAGTGTACGGGAAACGGGCCATCGCACCGAAAGTCCACGGGCAGCGGGACACCTCCCCCAAAGGATATGACGGTACTGAACTAGTTTTCATTTTACAGCAAGATAAAAAAATCATAATCATTCAATACACATAACATACACACATTCATTTTAGCCACCTTTCCTTACACCATTTTCCACATTTTCCATCCCCACTCTCATTTTACACAAACATCACAAGACAAACACACCTCTTTTTTTCATTTGCTCCCATGATTGAAGTTGGTGTGTTAATTGTTACTGAAGGGTGGGTACACGCTTTTTGTACACACAAGATTTTGAGAAGATTTAGTAAAAAAAAATATTCTCATAGCTCAAAAATAGCTCATATTCCCTTATGTGCACCTTTTTTTTATCATGCATGATCATTCTAGGGTCGCACGAATATTTTGTTTAATCTGTTACCAAGGCATCAGTTGTTTGTAATGTCGGTGATCTCAGAATTATGCTTTTCCATTGTTCCACTTATTGTCGCTCTGGATGAGAGTGTCAACTAAAATGAAAAATTTAGACACAAATGTGTCAGATGTAAAACTCAGCCTGAAAATCCTCCTCTTTCTTCTCAGAAGCTTTTCTTTAATGTCAAACAAGTCCAGAAAAATGTGGATGGAATAGCAGCTTTGTGCAAAATTTGTTAGTCTTTCAAAAATCTTACAATGTCCATTTAACCCTAAATTAAGATTGGCCTTTACCCTCACCTCCTTCATAGATTTTTTTGTGTGATTAGGTTTCTATATCTTTCTAAATTCTTGTAATCCATACAAAAACATTTCATCAGGGATGTAGTGGAGGGTAAACCCACCTAACCTCTGTTTACCCACCTTTCTATTTGTGGAATAGGGTTTCTGCACCTTTTTATAAATTGTTATGAAGTAAATTCATAAAATACATCATGGTAAGTACTATCCAACTGACATTACCCACCTTTTTATTTACCACTACATCACTGCACTGCGTATGATAATGATCTCAATTAATTGTACGGTCGTTTTCGAGTGAAGAACAATCCAAAATTAAAGCATCGTGACTCTCTAATGCATCCCGCAGCCAAGCGTTACTGCAAGAACTCCAGCTCAGCCAGCAGCACCACCAGCACCTACGCTCCCAGCAGCAGCAACAGCAGCCTGAGCTGCGGAGGCGGAGGAGGGGGAGCGGGAGGAGGCGGAGGAGGAGGAGGCGGGGGCAGCAGCGCCAGCAGCACCTGCAGCAAGAGCAGCTTCGACTACACCCACGACATGGAGGCCGCGCACATGGCGGCCACGGCCATCCTCAACCTGTCCACGCGCTGCCGGGAGATGCCCCACGGCCTGGGGGGGAAGCCCCAGGACCTCTGCTCACAGGTAGGACCCTCGCTTGATAAGGGGCGTCAGCTGCACTGCAAAAAACACCCATCTTAACGAGTCACATAGTCTCATATTCAACCTTCCAATCTTATTTTTCTTAAAACAAGAATTCTGCCAATGAGGTGAGATAACTCCACTTGTTTCCAATGCAGCTTCACTTGTTTCAGGAATTTTCTAGAAATGAGTGTCAGTATCTTGAAACAAGTCAGAAAAAGGCAGATCACTGCACTACTATCAAGAAAGTGACACTCTACAAAATTCTTGAAACAAGTTGATTGGCATTGGAAACAAGCAAAATTATCTAATCCCATTGGCAGATTTTTTCACGTATTTTAAGAAAGTAAAAATTTTAGGACTTAATAATAGACTAAATAACTTGTGGATATTTTCTGCAGTGTAAATGACTAAAATATAAAATGAAATCAACGGATTGGGAGTTGGGAATGTAGGTGTAAACCAAAGTGGCTGGATCCTGTCTACTAATTTGGTCGTTTTCTCGTGGGTTGTTTTTACCATACTGTTAAATTAAAGTTCTTTGTATTGTCTGTGTGTCTGGTTTGGGGGAGATTATTAATGTACTGGTTAATGTAGCTGAGAGCAGGGAGGAACCTCCAAAAATCCCCTGATCTGACACTGTGCTGCCTCACATGACCTGGTATCCACTGCACCTTTGTAAAACACTGGCCTCCCGCTATAGCCACACACAAAAAAAAGAATCCACTGACAGATTATCTCTGTGCTTCCTTCATTATACTAATGCTGGCAGTGAAGACTGACAATGATAGTGATTTCTCAGCTGCGCACACCGCACACACACACATGCGCGCACATTCCATTAAAGATCCAGGGCTGCGTCTTACACTCAGGGCTCAGCGGGGCAGTTTTTTATTTTCCGTCGGGGGATCAGATAGGAGCAGGACGAGGCGCCGTTTGACACGGCGTGAGCCCAATGTGTCATTTCAGAGGAGATAAGGTGACGGTGTTCCTGTATTATCTGTGCCGAGATGCTGAGCTGGAAAATGGGGGCCAGAGAGAGAGAGAGAGAGAGCGCGCAGCGGAGAGCTAATGCTGGCTTAATGCTAATGTTGACAGCGCAGACTGCCAGAGAATGAAAGAGAGAGTGGGGCGGAATTGAAAATAAAGAGAGAGAGAGAGACCAAAGAAAGGCTGTTTGGTGGCGGGTTTCTGAATGTCACGGCATGGCGGGAGAGGCGAGGAGCAAACACAGGGAAGGAGGGGAGTAATGAGGAAAGAGAGAGGAGAGGAGAGGAGTAGAGAGGAAAGAGAGCTGAGAGGAACCGACTTCCGATGAAAGGTGGAACGAAACTAACTTGGCGGGAACAAACGCCCGGAGCAGTCAGGACTTCCTTTGCCACCTGTCTTCCCCCCACAGTCCTCCCTCTATTTTATCGTCTGTCCTCTTGCTCCGGGGGAGAGACGGGCAGGATGCTCTCAGGGCAGGATGGGAAGACGGGAGACTTCAGAGGAGTTTTTTTTTTTTTCTCCTTCTTCTTCTTTCATCTCAACACCTCACCTCATGGCACACGCTGTTCTTTCGACATCTCAATGAAACTTCACACACTCGCATCCATTCTGGCCTGCTCAGTCTGTCTCTCTGTCGTTGACCGAATGACTCAAAGACGCTGTCCCCGTTTCATTTCTTCTTAAAACTTTTTTTTTTTTAATGTAATGCACCAGATGCGGCTCGCTCGATCACTAGAGCTAGGGGGAAAAAACGGAGGCATCAGATGAGGAATAAACGAGGGAGAAAGTGGCAAATAATGGGAGAGAAAGAAAAGACAGAGTGAGACAGGAGAGAGAGAAAACCAGAGAGAGAGGGAGAGGAAATGAGGCTGGTTTTATTTTAAGAGCTGGAAGAGGTGGGCAGAAGTAATGTGGGAGGAATTAGCCAGTGACCTCTCACGCTCCGGCCTCGTCCTCACGGCGTCGCCATGGCGACAGGGGGGTCAGGGGTTACCGCGGGGTCAGAGGAGGGGTGGGTGGTCTCTAATGAAGGAGGTGGGGCGTATCCTCCTCCGTCGTCCTCGTTAATTCGATATGAAGGGGTTGGGTCGCGTTAATTGGATGCCGGCATACAATACAATGGCTGACAAGGAGAGGGCCGTCCGCTGAGCATATTTACAAGGACAAGTCATGTCAACACGCGTCTGGGAATTTACTCCAACTTGTCTTTCATTTTACACATACATGCTCTCCCAATGTTTCTAATCCGTGCTCGATCCTTCGCTCCCTCTCCTCTCTCTCTGTCTCTCTCTCTCTCTCTCTTTTGTGTCTCTCCTTCCAAGCTTCTAGCCAAGCCTTAAAGAGAACCATTAGGGTGGATCAGGCAGCTTAGGCTAAAAGAGAGGGAAGCTTTTGTGTGTGTGTGTGTGTGTGTGTGTGTGTGTGTGTGTGTGTGTGTGTGTGTGTGTGTGTGTGTGTGTGCATGACTCTGATCAGATCCTAACCCATCACTAATTGTACACAACAATGCCCTCTCTTTGTATCAGAAACATTCCACCATACCAAGTTATCTTGTATATGTCTTAAGCTGCAGAAGGTGCTCACGTCACGTCGTTAATGATCCAATACACATTTTGAGACAGGTGCCATTGTAATTGCTTACTTTGTATTGTGCCTTTTCACAACCTTGCAATGAATAGTCTCTGCACTTACCACCCTTTCATCTCTGTTATCGTGTTACACGAGTCACAACTTTTTTTTTTTTGTATTTCCATGCTTCCATTATTCACAGTGAGATATTTCCCTTTACAGACTTCTGACCCAGCAGCAAAAGTTTATTTTTTTTCTGTCCTTCTTTCTGCTATTTTTCCATTCTTTGGTCCAGCCGCAGTGCTGGCAACATCCATCCCCAGTCCCGACTCTATCACCCCACGCGTTTGAGTCAATGTGCGTCACAGAGATTTTGGTTTCAGACGCTGGGAGAATCCACCCCTAGGGACACTGTCGGATGGAATCAGCATTAGAGCGGGCTTTCCTTCTCATGAAAGGGAGCAAAGGGAGCGGAGAGGATGAGGAGGAGAGGGGAGATGAGAGGAGAGAGTCAGAGAGAGGGATATTAATGAGAGCAAGGACAGGGTGGCAAATACTCACAAAAACAAATGCGCAACTCGTACACACACGCTTCCAAAAAACATAATCCTGGAGGGAGTAGGACTCTTTTGGTACATTTGTGCCAGATGTAGATTAAAGCAAACTTGTGCGTGCATACACACACACACACACTTACACACACACACACACTCACATACATACACTAGGGAGATAAAGTGAATGCTGTTCTGAGTAGTCAGTCTTCTTAGATGTGGCCCACTTTGTGCCAGAACACAGTATAGTTCTGCCTCTATTTTTGGGATAGCAGCAGTCTAGTTCCAGCCACTGCTCATCACTGCTCTCAACCCCACCCCTAACCCTCACCCCCAGCCCCCCTGTGATGTCCACTCACATCAGGCTCACACACACACACACACACACACACACACACACAAACACACACGTACATATTGCCTGGCCCAAGCTACCATAAAGCTACCATCATCCAAACACAGTAATGTGAATGCCTGCATAATGACACAAGCACACACATGCACTCTCCCACTCACCCACACCCACACACACACACACACACACCCTTCTGACTGCACAGAACACAGTACAGACCATAGTGGCACGGGAAGGAAAGAGAGAGACAGAGAGAGAAAGAGAAAAGGAGGGGTTCACAGAGGGATGCACTCGTCCTTGAGCACTGATGACCTCTTCTCCTTTTGACCCTCTTTATTTATGAATGTAACACTACATTGTTACTGTACACTGCGAGTATCCAATGTTTCATCCTAGACAGACTTGGGCAAAAAATAAATTGGAATATTGTTTCAGATATTTGAACTGGAGGCGTGCTTGATCCATCTTTCCAGACATCTGAAAAAAGCTCAAAAGTGGACACATCACTGGCAAGAACAGAAAATTCAAGCACTTTTCATGTACCTTTTTAGCATTCCGAATGTATTCAGCTCCTGTTTTGCCCAGCTCTGATCCTAGAATATGAATGTTTGACTGCTATTTAATCAGAAACTCTCTCTCTCTTTTATCCCTTTCTCTCCATCCTTACCTCCTTATGTTCTGTGCATCCTTTTACCCTTCCCCATAATCATGCACACGCACCCGAAAACACGCACAACTCCACACCCACGCACTCATCTCCTGCACACATGCTGACACGCCCTAACCCTCACACATCCTCTCACACACACACACACACACAAAATCCATGCACAACGCATGCACAAACACTTTCCAGAGTCCCAACCTAGACGTTGATGAGAACGGTACGTTGGACCTGAGTATGAGCAAGCGTCTGGGCAGCGGCGGCGGAGGGGGCTCGGTGCTCACCCCGCTAGAGCCCATGTCCCCCCAGAGGCAGGCCGCCCTGCTGGGCTCCCGCTGCTACGGCATGGGGGACGCCGCCGACTGCTGGGACCTGCCAGTAGACTACACCAAGATCAAACGCATAGACGAGGAGGAGAAAGAGGTAAAAGGGTAGGGGCCCGAGGCCATGGTTACACGGGCAACGCTTGGAGGCAATGTAGATAGAGAACTCTGCTTGACCAAAACCGTCCAATTTGTGTCAAAAATACTATGTATCCATTTTTGGGGGGGGGGGGAAATCATCATTCAGTACCTAAAATATAGAGGAGCCAGCCTTTAAAGGTTTTATCAACTAAAGACATTGGTTACCTATCCTTAAAAAATTATATGAGTATGTGTTACTTTTTTGAAAGCGTAGATATCTAATTCTATCATCATGCTTTTGTTATGCCTTATAGATCCACTATGTTATACACACTGAATTTTTCCAATCAGCCAATGCCTATCCCTGCTTAAAGCATATTGTCTATCTACTTTGCCTCAAAATGTTCCCCATGTATCATCACATTTAAGATGGTCTCGATGACAATAGTTGGGGTCAAGATAGAAATAATGCTGGTGATGATGGGTGATGAAGAAAAAGAAGATGAAGTGAAAGGGAGATGTCAAACTAATACGTGGCGATATGGGTGGTTTTCTGATCTTGGTGGTTGGGATGTTGACAATAATTATGAAGGCAGTGGTATGTGATAGTTAGTTAGTTGAAATCTGACTGATATACCATACACTTGGCATGCTATATCTACATTGTTTGTTCCATGTGCCCCAACTCAAATCATCCCCCTCCAAGCGACTGACTCAACATTCCGTCTTCGAGTCAAACATTTGCATTGCCGTCTGATTGTCTTCTAGGTTACTTACTTCCCTGTCTGACTCACCGATATATTTGGAATCATTAGAAAGTCATATTAGGGTTTTTTGAGGGAAAACTAATGAATCTGCATGTTAATTGATGTCAGCATTGCCATGCACAGGGGTATCTGGCACTGTTTTGGATCATGCTCCCCGCATGCTGGCTTTCTGTTTTTACATTTCGCTCTTCTCCAAAATGAATTATGCAAAGTAGCACCTTGGGAGGGAATCGGAATAGCTCATCTCATCAAAGAACTGCTGGAAATCAATGCACCACTGCTGGGTGCGCCTGCGTGTACAGGCTCATGCATGCGCGTGTGCATCTGTTTGTGTGTGTGTGTGTGTGTGTGTGTGAGAGAGAGCATGTGCATATTTATGTGGGAGTATACGTGTGTGCGTGTGTATGTGTGTGCCCATGCTTCTTTGGGAGGGTGAGTGTGTATGCATGTATATGTGAGTATACATACCGTGCGTTCCCTCCCTAGCCTACTTTCTGCTCTGCGTCTGTGTATGTATGCATGTGTCGTTCTCCCCTTCTGTCTGCCGCTCAGCCTGCACTCCCTATAATTGGAGAACCTCGCTGGCTGACCCAGCACCGTGCTCTCCAAGACAGCTTGAATGCTGGATAATTTGGGCTGTATCTGGACCTGTCTCTTTATGGGCATTACTGTACATACGCTGGGAGAATGGAAGAAAGGAAAGAGGATTTGCATCAACAGCCCTCGTGCCCTGGCTGCTTGCACTGCAGACAAAGCACAGCCCCACATACACAGCAGCCACACGCGGGCTGAGGCTACACCGCAGTGCCATCTAGTGAGCGGCTTAAGCACCATAAGAGCGGGCCCAACCACCTCCCTGATTCAGACTGTGCTGTATTAGGGTTGAATTCTAGGGGGAGAGAGAGAGAGAGAGTGCCAACACACATGCAGTGAAGCACACACATAAGAATGCCCTATGAACAAACGCACACGCACACACACACACACACACACACACACACACACACTCTCATTCTTCACTTGGCACTGAGTCATTATTTCCTCTCTCCCAGGGATGCTATTCTCTCTAGCTCTCTTAGACTGACAGGTGAGCCTCAACAAAGTCACACAGAGGCTCAACCATTAGCATTCAAACTGACACGCCGCCATTGTGAGGTGTGTGTGTGTGTGTGTGTGTGTGTGTGTGAGAGAGAGGTAGAGAGAGAGAGAATGACCTGAGGCATATAAGAAACTCTTCATAATGTTTTGGTGAATAAACTGCATTCTAACTCCCAGATGTCGTATGTGTGATGATGGAGTGAGAATAAAAAAAAAAAGGCCTCTTCATCCTACTCTCTCTTCCTCCTTCCTCCCCTCCTTCCCTGCCTCCCTCTGTCCCCCCCCCCCCTGTCCTTCCCATCCTCCTCTCTCAGCCGGACGACCTGGACCCCTTCCACGACCTGCTGGAGGACCGCTCGTACTCCACCGACGTGAACATGCCCAGCCCCAAGCCCAAGTATGTCCAATGCAAGGAGAGCAAGAAGGACCTGATAACGTAAGACCAGCCCTCCCCTCCCTAACGTCCCGCTGTTCCTCCTCCTCTCCACCCATGCTCCGCTCTCCTCCTCCCTCTCTCCCTCGTGTTATTTTTAATTCCTTCTTTCGTTCACACCCTCCCCCTCGCTCCAGACTCACCTCAGAGAAACCCTCCCATCACCTCTCTCTCTCTCCCTCTCCCTCTCTCTCTCTCTCCCCCCTCCTTCTGCGCTATTGGCAGTGGCTTGCTACATCATTTTTTTCAGCGGCTTTATCCATTTATCCACACTAATCTCGGAGCCAGCCATGGTAGCTTCTATTGACAGCTTCATTGTGGTTTCCCTATTTTGATGCTTTATGTTAATACGACGCAACACTAGCTCTCGATATCATACCATATCAGCAGCTGATCTCTGGAACCAAGCGCACAACCAAAATATTAATCGCAGACAGTGAAGCTAAACTGGAAACAATGAAAATGAACATTACAACAACAAAAAAGAAAAACAGAAACAAACCCTTTTTTCTGTAATTTTCTCATTTTCTTCTCCTTCCTTTTGGGCTTATAATTCTATCTATTTTTCCGGTGGCAGATGTCCCACACCGGGGTGTGATGGAAGTGGTCACTTGACGAGCAATTTCGCCTCACATCGAAGGTGTGACTTCCTTTTCTCCTGGTGGATACTGAGTCTCTCTGATTTATTGTTTTCAGCTTACCTCAACCATGCTGTCAAAAACCTGTAGGCAGAATGCTTCTTTCTCTTATTTGTTAGCCCTTTGACTATTGACAAATTTACACCCCTAAACATAGGTATGATGCAACACAAAAATTATTAAATTAGTTATGGATTGGATACACTGACATTTTAAAGCCTAGACCTACATTTATTTCTCAGTGGACCATATGTAAAGCCTCCTTGGTTGATGTTGTTCTGTCCCCCAGGCCTTTCCCACAATGCAAAGCACTCTAAGCATTTGCCATTCAGAACAAGAAGACTAAAGCAAAATGGCTCAGTGTTGCATTGTGGGATGTGCCTGCTAGGACTGAATGATTTCAGTCTAGGAAGCTAACATGGTTTACTGTACAGGATTCTCAGGATTAGCACTATGTTCAAGCCTGTCTTTGAAAGCAGCCCTATATGTTTATTTACAACATTTAGTCAATGGGCTACATTTTGGATACAGCAAAGAGCAGACAAAGCTTGAAAACAAAATACTTATACTGTAGTTCTGAATATAAAATATTCAGAGGGTTAACTTTTTATATCAACTCCCTGCACTTGCATCATGGCTTTCTTGCATTTCCTGTCTGGTTGATATTTTGTGTGTGTGTGTGTGTGTGTGCGTGTGTAAATGTGTGTGTGTGTGTGTGTGTGTGTGTGTGCGTGCTGTGGAACTGCGTTGTGTTTCAGTGGTTGGAGTCCCATGCCATCTTGCTCTAACTAATGTTTTACCGCTATATTTTTCAGTCTCTCAGGTTGTCCTTTAGCTGATAAAAGCATTCGAAGTATGCTGGCCACCAACGCGCAAGAGCTCAAGTAAGGCGTGAGATGAGTCACTGATTTTTGTATGATTTGTATGTCCTTTGCTCATTCTACCAAGGATAAGGTCAACCCTATTAGTGCAGGGACAAAGAGTGACCATGTAAAGCACTGTACAACTAGAAATGACAAACTGCCCAAACATGGAGTCATTTAGAGCATTATTTCACTGCTTTTTGAGTGATATTCCATAATAACCTACTCCATAATAGTGTGCTAGTGTCGGCAGGTCTGTACCTGAATCTAATAGAAGTTGTAAGACAAAAAATCTTTGTAGTCCGTCTAAAGTGACCTTTTGTAGTTCACAGTAAGTCGAAGTGGATCTAACAAAGACAGAAAGAAAACCTATAGACTTTATGCATGTCGTCCTTTTTTAAAGATATGGGCTGCATTGCCCCCAAGGTATTGTGCTTTTGCTGTAGGCCCTGAGACGTTTGTGCGTTTTCTGTCCCAGGTGCCCGACACCGGGGTGCGATGGTTCGGGGCATATCACTGGCAACTACGCCTCACACAGAAGGTAAGACACACATGCTGTCACATGCATGCTCACACACACACACCCTACATTTCTGAAATTCTCATTCTCTCTGTATCTTTGTCTCCCGTCCACTCTCTCCCTTCCTTTCTCTTGCACACACACTTGTAACACTGTCATTTATCTGCAGTCTCTCAGGGTGTCCGCGGGCCAGGAAGAGTGGGATAAAGATCATCCACAGTAAAGAGAACAAGGAGGACCAGGAGCCTATCAGGTACAGTAGGACACCGCTCATCCGTCTTCTGTCTCTATATAAAACCCTGATAGCAAAATGTGTTACTGCTACTACTAATGGTGCTATTTCACAGTAATGCTCTGAATATTACTTGTGGAATATTTTGTAATGGCTCACATTTCAAGTTCTTCAGATCGCCCGCTCAATACGTTGTTTTTAAATGTTGCAAATGAAGCATGGAAGCTTTATTAGAATGTGAGGGAACATTTTCTATTTTTTCTTCAACTTTAGTGCTTTGCTCCTTGATACGCAATGATGGAGGCAGATATAAATCAGTATTACCTTGGACAAGGCAAACCAAATGTGATAAAGAGTGGAACGTTCCAACCAAATTTAAAGGTGCAGGGGAAACTTCTAAAGTGCAAGGCTGTAGTGGTTTAGGCAGTGCTTAATTTGTAAATGATGAGGTCCCGGAACACCAAGGGGTCGGTGTTCCCGCGAGTCGGTCTGGAGGGAAAAGGTTCCGGAACATATCAAGACAACAAGTGCATTGGAGGCACGGTGGTGCTCAGTACAGCCATTTAGCTTACTGTAGACCAACAGCCTAAACATTACGAAATGACCGACTATATCACCTTAGAGCTCTGACTACTGCTGACCTATAACAATATTTGATTATTGTATAGGCTACATAATGCTCATTTTGTCCAAAACGATGGGTTTTTACAAACCTGCCCTTCAAGTAGTGGACTAAAGATATAACTGCACTGCGCACAACATAAAATGCCCACATACTGGGCTGTGAGACATCCTAATCATACATAAACACATCAAGGAAACTGCAATGGCTTCAACCATTTACCAGACAAATTCTGGCTCAAGTAGTTACACATCAATACTCAACACAAATACTTTCATAGGATATCTATTTTGAACGTAGGAAACAATGTCAGTGAATAATGAAATGACAGCAAGAAAACGTGTCATGGTCATGCCATGCAGCTAGAAGTCAGCCTAAATGCGACACTCAATTATTTCTCTTTCTTTGTTTACAAACAAAAAAAAACATACTTACCTTGTCTACCTTGTCCACACAGCAAAAATATGGACAGCAAATTCAACCGTCTTTTAGCCATGACGATGTCTGAAGTTTACCATAACACACTCTGCAGAGCAGCTCACTCATGTGACGTGATTACTATGCGCTTGCTGCTACTTTCTAATAGGGTAATCACCTGTCTTCATATGGAAATGAGCCAATTCGGTTTTTGGAAGGGAGGGGAAAGGAAAAGTCAACTACTGGGATTATTACATGGCAGACAAAAAAACTAAAAAAAAACCAAACTTTCATGCCACCAGAGGTGCCGGGTCCACGCAAATAAGTACCGGAATGCAGGTAGTCCAAAACCGCGAGGTGCCAGATCCTGTTACGGCAGGATCCGGCACAAATTAAGCACTGGGTTTAGGGAAAATCCTGCAGTCTCTGGTGAAATCCCGCAGACAGGTAGGGAGAGATAGAGGAGCAGGTAGAGAGGGAGAGATAGAGGCAGGCGGAGAGAGAGATTGATTGGACTCTACCTAAATCCCACAATGGTCTTTTCAGGCCTCAGCCCTGCAGCTGCATTGATTTCTCTTGTGGTGCAGAGCACAAACAACGCACTCTGGCCGCTCTCGATCTTGTCAGTCTTGTCAACCGACTTCTGAGGACTGAGGACAGGTTGCCACAGCTTTCTCCTCCTCTCCCTGTCATTTCCTCTGCAGACATTAAAATGAATGTAAAATACTTTTATCGACCACTTGTGTTTTGGAAAACAGCAAACACCTTCAGGAGATAAGAGTAAGGTTTCTTTATTTCTGAGAGATTCAGACATGGGCATTTTAACTTATAAACGAAATCTAGAGAATCCACAGAATGAAACCCATTAAGAAACAAGGTATGATTTGGAAAAGTTTTCCAATTCACTGGAATATTCAATATGAAGAGGGTAAACACACTCCAGCTCTCAATCTTTCTTGCCCGCTTGAGATCAGGGATGACGATTTCATCCTCCTCCCTGTTTCTCCCGTTCTTATTATGCTCAGAGGGACGGCCGTTGTACTCAATATTCTTGGTGTTTCTTGCCCTCTTCAGGGCAGAGATCATGACCTTTGGATGATCATTTATCGTCAGGAGAGTCTTGTTGTGTCTGTCCTTGGGAGTTTGCCCATGGCAGTTCTCATTGGCTCACTTGCTAGAGTCTCAGCTTTCCTTCCTCACTTCCTAGAGCCAGGCTTGGAGCTTTTACCCTCACGCTTCGTCCTCTGACAAAGTTCCTCAGTGTTAAAACCACAAAAGGAAAAGCAAGAGATCCTGTCTGCCACAGGACAGCAAGGAGGAGTAGCAGGAGTCACCAGAACATCCACCTACCTCCACCAGGGCATGGAAGACAGCGCCGCACTCTCAGCTGGACAGTAGTTTGGTGCCAGGGGGAAGCAGCTTGGCTTCCAGGTCACTGCTGCGGCGTTTGCTTGAATTGGTGTCTGGAGTTCCCCTCAGAGGAAGAGGAAAAGTGGAGTTCTGGGAAAGCCAAGCAGAACCATGTGAAGACATTTCTAGAGCAGTATTTCTTCGAGTATAGGGTCATGACCCAAAAGCAGTCACAGATCTGTTTCTGCTGGGTTCTGTGACATGACAAGAGTACGAGTATGATTTAATTAGCTTGACTCCCATGCTGAAACTGCCTGAAAAAGTTTTGAGCCTGTGTTCTAACTAATAAAAGAGAGGTGGAGAAGGAGAAGGAAAAATGTGGAAGGTGTGGGTGAGAGGATTTGATGACAACTAGCTTTCCAGAATTTGTTGCAATAAATGGAAGATGATTGATGAGTAACACTCCTGGAATCAGACTCAGCAGATAGCTCTCTTCATCCTCAGCGTTGAGAGGCGACCTAAAGCACCAGAGGGACCTAAAGCATCCAGGAAAGGGTGGAAAGGGATGTCAAACTCATCAAGGAAACAAGTTTCGCTTGTGGATTAGATAAATTCGTTGGATATAGAATTTGAACTCACTCTCAGGGATATAGAGACAATAAAAGACAACAATACAAGAATTAATTGGTGAAGGGTTAATTGAACAATAGTGCATTATGGTTTAAAACAAAAGCTTACCTGTGTCACCATGTTAATCATCAACTTTGCATCATTTACAGTGTTGGAAGAATGAATCAGTCTGTCTTCACTAGAAATTAATGTCCTTTTTGCAGATCTATTTATTGAGTATTTCACAATGTAAAAGAGCAAGACAAACAAGACATATGCACAAAGGTACACTCATACAAAATAATATTGCTGCTGCCATTGAACTCCTCTTTGTTGCTGTGATTTAAGTGTTACTGATGTAACAGAGAAGTGCTGAAGGGAAGTTTAAAGCCTCGCTTCTACATAGTCTAGAGAGGACTGCCAAATCCTCTGGGATTTCTCAGTAGATCCCCATAATGTGAATTTGAGGTTTTCTAGTTCGAGGTGCTCCATAACTTCTTTAATTTGCATAGTGTGAGTGGGAGACTGTGGCTGCCATGCAAGCGGTACCATGGAGAGGACTGTCCTCACCTGGTGCCCCAAATATAGCAATCATTGGGTCAGGCTCTATTGTCTCCTGATAAATAATTTTGCCATATGGAAGTCCAGAAGATGGATGGCATAAGGCAATGCCAGAACATGTGCCCCAAAGAGACAGGAAGCATTTTACATCAGTCACATAGTGGATCAGTGCTGGGGAACAATTTGGTTAGGTTGACCTTAGAGAGATGAAGACGATGCTACACCTTAAACTCTCAAGCAGACTTCAGGCGATCTAGTGGGGCGTCCAAAGAGCGAGATTGGTCACAAGCATAAGATCTTACCCCTCTGGCTGAAGGATTGAGTGTGAACAAATATTAGTGAAGGTTTTAGTGCTAATGTACTTATGGACTTGTAACTTGTTGCTTGTCACATTTATAAAAAGGATTTTTCTTTATTTTGATACTGTTACAAGACCATAATTCAAATAAACAGTCAATCAAAGAGGGTGGAAAAAAGTATTTTTTTAGCATAGAAAAGCTCTACCTGGCCAATCAAAATGTTTTCTTGTCTTAGCCCACATTTTGAAAGACTACAACTAGATCACCTGTCATACATGCTAATGACAAAGAATGAAAGGAATAAAAGAGCAGCTAAAAGGTGAGGTGACATGATGCCCCCTCAATTTGTAACTAGGCAGGTTTGTGATTTGATGCAACCTGTGAACAGTACCAGAAAATTAGGTAGTCCCATGCCACCAATGTGTTCCAGCCTTTTTAAGAAATTGTTTCTAATTTTGGGAGTTTTTTCATTCCAAATGAAATGGGAGATTTCTTTACACAGTTGTGAAAACAGGACTTTTTAATAACAATAGGGATGCAGTGGAATAGAAATAAAAATTTAGGGAGGATATAAATTTTGATGATTGTGCCAGCGAAGGACAAGGGCAGATGGGACCACCGATCAAAATCATACATTCAAGTAGAGTTTAATAATAAGTACTTGTTACAACGACCCCAAAGTACTTACATGACTTTTTAAAAACCTTTAATGGAAAGTGGCCATATGAGAGATTCTGGGCAGCTTTTTACTGGGAAGCAACTCAATCTTGGATAGGTTAAGCTCTTACCAAACTTCCTCAGTATGGACATGATGAAACCCGTTTCCTCCCTGCGCTGAATTCCCCTTCATAGCCACCAAGCAAACAGAAAGTGATAGATAGAGGCTTGATGAAAAGCACAAAGTAGAGGGGAGAGCGGACACCTCATTTGCCCATCAAAGGGAGAAATATTTTGACCTAAAGGTATTCGTCTGGACTGACGCCAAAGAGATGCTTAACCCAGGATATGAATCTTTCACCACCCAAATCTCTTCAAGACAGAAAGAAGAAAATTCCATTCAACCAAATCAGATGTTTTTTTGGCCATTGAGAGAGATGAACACTTCTGTAGGTCAAGGATTGAGAAAGGGAGAACAGATTCTGTTAAAGACCCTACAGACATCGCAAAGCATGTGTCTATTCTTGACAAAGCCAGTTTGGTCTGGTGAGATAATTGCAGGAAAAACCTTCTCGATATGAGTGGCAAGAGTCTTTGGCAGTAGTTTTTCAACCGCATTCAAGAGGCAGAGGGCTGCAGATTAATGTTAACAGAATAATTGTGCTGACACGGAACTGCAAGTTGAGTTCAGCTTTTATTTACATGCTCTCGGCGGCCCATAATAACCATAGATATTTATATTTTTGTGGTTAAGTCTTTGTTACACAGGATGCAGTTTCATACAGAGCCATTTCTCAGTGAAAAAAGCCAAATAAATATACTTCTGGTCATTGTTTTCTGTTGATGCAACATCAGTTCAGGCTTATGTTATATTGATATATTGATTTTATTGTGGTCAAAGGGAGACATTCAAACTTATAAAACCTGTTTATTATCCGGGTTAAGGTTTCCATGAATGCAAGATTGGTCTCCGTCATACTTACAAACTACAAACTAAATAATTAATAGCATTTATTATTATAGCACAATACAAAAAAGACAGAGACTTATATCCCAGACCATCCATGTATCGTTTTCTCAGTCAAAAGCCATGAACTTGAATCCCATTTTGATGTTACAGAAACACTGAAACCATGTAGTTGCTGTTTGCAGAGACAAGACTGATACAGCCACAACCGAAGCTTGCTTTAGCAATAATCCGTTTTGGGAGATATGACATTTGGAATCATTTACTGCCTCATTGCATCTGATTAGCACTGGTGTTGATGCACCGTCAGCGTTCCAAATCTGTGTGATAAGGCTGCCACTGGGACAGGTCTAAATAAGATGATAGTATCTTTGTTTATATCAAACCAAAAGAGATAGATAGAGGGATACGGAGAAATTAAATTTGCACATAGATGGTGTTTTGGTACTCGGGGGGCAAATGCACTATATGTCAGAGAGCCAGGAGCTGAGAGGCAGCAGGTCACTCTGTCTGAAGAGGATGACGGCTCCTATGTAATCAAAACATGATGAGATGGAGGAGAGGACATTTTTGCTTATTATGGTCACACGAGTGGTGGCAGTGATGATGAGGATAATCATCAAGATGATTACAGTTGTGTGTTGATTAACCAAATAATCAAGACAGCATTATAGATGACTATGACAGTCAGGCTTCAAGTTTCAGTGTCGGGTTTTGAATGTGTGAGTAGGGGGAAGGTGATGAATGAACGAATGGCAGTGAATCTCCTCTGAGACCGTCTCACTCTGTCCACCCAGGTGTCCGGTCCCCGGCTGTGACGGACAAGGTCACGTGACGGGGAAGTACGCGTCCCACAGAAGCGCGTCGGGATGCCCCATAGCGGCCAAGCGACAAAAGGACGGCTACCTGAACGGCATCCAGTTCACATGGAAGGCGGGCAAGACGGACGGGATGTCCTGCCCCACGCCGGGGTGCGACGGCTCGGGGCACGTCAGCGGCAGCTTCCTGACACATCGGAGGTGGGTCTAGGGAACTGAGTGGGGTGTTGTGCTGTTTTTAAAGAGAATTTAGAGCTTTTGAGATGGGATGACCTGAACAGATGAGGTTCACACGCTGATACCGCCCTCTTGGCTGTTTCTCCATCTACTTCAGTGGTTGGATATTGCTCAATCCTGTGTTGTCTTGAATGCACCTTTATCCCAACAGTAGGGTTGAACCTCTTTTTTATGACAAGGATAAAGCACAAAGCTTCACAGAAGGACTAGTGGAATTTAACCTAGAGGACAGATTTGGTTTAACTTTCTGCACCTACAGTGGAACTGACAAGAGTTGATGGAGAGCAATGATTCATGACGACCAGTTGATGCACCAAGCTTTAACCGTGACATTGATGGAATAGTTTTTTCTATACCGCCCTATAAATAAAATAGACTTATAGACTGCAGTCTATAAAAAATGAATTTATAGACTGCAGCCAGTAAAAACTGTTGGTTGATTGTGTGTGTAACCCAGCATGCACTAAAACAATGCCTCCTGTCCTTATCGGTGCACCAGTCTGTCTGGCTGTCCTCGTGCCACTTCTGCCATGAGAAAAGCCAGGCTGTCCGGAGTGGAGATGCTGACAATAAAACAGCAACGTGCCAGCAACGGTAACCACAACACCCGCTCGCCCACACAATACAGCCAATCAGGGACGGGCATGTGAAATGACATACCGAGTCAGAATTCCAACTTCAGATAATGAGCCAATCAGGAGGGTGTATGCAGAATGAGCAGCTCCTGAAATAAACAGCCAATCAGGCATAGGTTGTAAATAATGAGTTTTGGAGAGTGGCTCCAGTCTGACAGAGAAGGGCTGGGCTTTGCTTGGCAGTAATCAAACACATAACATCTGAGCCAGACAGCTTCTGCGCTTCAGCCTTTATCTGCAATATTTTGTTCACACTTCACCCAGGACTGCAGTGAATCTCAAGGGTTCATAAAGGAATCTGATGGGATCGTAAAGTTATTTGTCTGTAATATTATTCAGTTTTGATTAGCTGAAACAGTCTGCTGCAATTCTATTATGAAGGTGAAGATAGCGACTCCAAATTTCTACCCAAATTCATAACTCTGCTACAAAGTCATATTATGTAATTTGTGATTAGTTCAGTGCAAATATAAAGACTATTAATCTAATATTCTGTTGGAGATATGATGGAGGGCTGTTATTAATGTGTCAATGCTCATATTGTTCCTTCCCTTTAGGACTAGAGCATGAAGAGGAGATCAAACAGCTGGATGAAGAAATCAAAGATTTAAGTGAATCAAATTCACAAGTGGAAGCAGACATGATCAAACTTAGAACACAGGTAAATCGAGGCAGGAGTGGCACATATCTCTGATCTGATGGTGCATTCAGTGACATGCATGTGTGTGTGTGTGTGTGTGTGTGTGTGTGTGTGCATGTGTGTGTGTGTAGCTGTGTCAGTCGTGAATGCACCACGGTGTATGCTCGCCTGTGTGTACAAAGCTTTGCTGTAACATCATGCCGTCCGCCCCTCCTCTCCTCAGATTACAACAATGGAGTCCAACCTGAAGTCCATAGAGGAGGAAAACAAGGTGATTGAACAGCAAAATGAATCTCTCCTGCATGAGCTGGCCAACCTCAGCCAGTCACTGATTAACAGTTTAGCTAATGTCCAGCTCCCTCATATGGTAAGGGCCACCAGGAACGGCAAGCCGGCAAGTTACAGAACATAGCTAAACCTAACGTTACACCAGCTAATTCATTTATTTGTGTATTTAGCCACAGCCTATTGTGCATGCTTAGCCTAAAATGTAGAGCGTTGCTTGTCTTTCCAAGCTGTAAGGGGGAGTTGTGAAATGAGGCTTGATTGGACATGTAGTTTTTCACAGTGGTGAAGAGATGACAATAACTCTAAGGAAATTATTGCTACATACCAATTGATCTCCATTAGGCCAAACAAGGAAACCCAAGTCTTCATCATCATAGTTATAAATAATACAAAGTCGTTGAACTTTCAAAACAATACATTGTCCTCTCATCACCATTTTGGTTCTATAATACATTTTGAATATAAGACAATTTTTTGAGGAATGAGAACCTGTGTTCTGTATAGTATAATCAGTATTATTGACTAAACATCAATGTGCTTCACACAGCTTATTTCCATACGCCGTCATTCTATTTTTTCCTTACAGTCTATTCAAGAGAAGTGGGGAATGATTCAATTCCAGAGCTAACAGTTTCATTGGAATCACGGCCTATTTACTTCTGTTTTAGCCCGTCCTTATCGCCATTCACTGATGACATTCTCTCGCATAGCGGATAATTTAACATGCAGAGACAAGGAAATAAATGAATTCCTCAGTCAATCGTCCTTGGCTCAATGGCAAGGCAATTTTGGTAATCATATTTTCCCCTGATATTTCAAGCAATTTTCCAGATAGAACAAATCTATAATATTAAAGGAAAACGTATTTAAGCGGTTAGAATTTTACAAATTATACTTCTTCACCATACCAAAAGGCCATTCGGATGCTGTGAACTGGATTCAGTCTTAGGCCCAGTGTCGTGTTTTGTTTCCAAAGTATGTTTTGATGTCTCATATCTTCATGTTGGCAGTATGCTACAATATGTCCAGCTACTGCCTTCACAGGCCTTACAGGTCCTCTGTGGCTGTATATCAGACTGCCACCTAGTGTTTAAGTGAGAGAATAGCACCTTAGTGTTTGTGACACATGGAAAGGCCATTCCTCAAAGCAAGCTAATGGAACTGTGTTCACCACCTCTCCTCTCCATAGAAACCGCTGGCACACAAAGAGGCTCCCATTAGAAATAACAGCTGCTTACAGTTGCACCAGCGAGTAAGAGAATGACTTATTTAATTCTTTCTGTTTTGTTGTGTATTTCATTCTGGTTGACTCTGATTTGTCTCCTATGTTCATCCCCCTTCTCGTTTGCCATGAACTTACACCCATATACTGTATGCATGTGCTCCGGGCTAATCTCATCTTATAATACTAGTAACTGCAAACATCAATGAGTGGAGAGAGCTTGTTTTATAACACATGGTACTATTTGCTGAAATCACATTTTAGGAACTTGCTTTAGTAAGATGGAGGGCCAAGCATGAAACAAAATCAACTGAATATCTATGGAGTCTCATTGAAGACACTTTGCAGTGTGAATTCATTACTTTGAATGTTGTGAGGAAGATAAAGCTCCAGTGTCTTTGATGCTTTAACCATTCCACTCCCTGGTCCTCCTTAACATCTCATGTATTGAGATGTACCTGCACATGTATTTAAAGCACAGTTAGGCTTAATTGATTGAGTCTTTCTTCTTGATAGTTGAGACATCCGATACGAAGATTTTACAGGACATCTTGAATCCTCTCTTCCCTCTCTCCTCCTAATTCCTCTGTTTCTGACTGGTCCCACAGGAGCCGATCAGCGAGCAGAACTTCGACGCGTACGTGACCACTCTAACGGATATGTACACGAACCAAGACCAGTACCAGAGCCCGGAAAACAAAGCCCTGTTGGAAAATATCAAGCAAGCTGTCCAAGGGATCCAAGTGTAGCCGCTCAGCAGACAAAGGGAGATTCTTTTTTTTTTTCTGGCATATGAAAAATCCACAGACAAACAGGCAGTGACGGTCTTATCTCCTTCGGTTCGGTGCAGTAACTTATCATATAGTGTTATATATCTTCAATTCTGTTCTTTCAAAAAAAATAAAAAATAGAGGTGTTATGCTTAGAAAGACCTCATGATAATTTCTTTTTTTTTCCTTTTGGGTCTTGCTTTGAGGAAGAAAAAAAAATGAGCAAACAGCAAAATAGTTTTTGAGGACATTCACATTTTGTACGTTTTCATATGAGCTGACATAGTGTCATGTAATGTTTCTAGCTGCTCATGTATGCACATTTTTAGTGTATATTTCTGAACAGTAAGCTAATGATTATAGGACGTGAGTTCTTTTTATTGCTTGACAATGAAGCATTTTAGATGAAAAAGCTGAACTGGACAGTGAAAAACAAATGAAAAAACGACGAACAAAGGAGGAAGCTACTTCTTTTTTTCTCCTCACTGGATGATTTTGGACTTGATGATTTTAGATGTTTGTTTTTTTTCCCTTCTTCTTGCGTGTAGATTGTTCAATAGCAAGAACTGGTTTGTGAATCGCTTTATTTTCTGACAATGCTTGAGAAATGTTTGTCTTTCGTTTTGAGAAAAAAAAAAGGTTTGTAGCTGTAGGTGGGGGCATTTTTTAATTGGTGCTGTAAATGAATCTGGAGAGGAAACTGACCTGACGTATGTATGAATGTATGTATGAACAGTTTTATTGTAAACATCATTACACGGAAACCCGATGGTGGAAATCCCATTATCTAGGAGAGACAACTCACTCCCAGAGCAACACACCTGTGTGGTGCATGCATGTTCACCATGCCCATCTCTACATAATCTAAAATAGAAATGATAACCTATAGAGACGACATTCTAGCCTTTCTAGTATCAATTCTGTTCAATTTCGAGACTTCTGTTGCTAGAATCAAGAAATGTCTCAGCAATATAACTAAATCATTTGTTTATAGTAGGTATGGGATGCAATCTGCAAAAGGAAAAAAAATGTTTGGGTATATGCAATTTCTTGTTTATAAGCATAGCGGGGAAACATGAATCTTTTTAATATAGCCTATGTAAAATATTGATTTTTATACAAATCTTTTAATACAAAAAGTCTTTTTAAAAAGGAGGAGGAAACTTGGACATTCAGTTTTAGAAGCGAAAGTATATGAGTTCCACTTTCTTTCTGTACGATTTTGCACAGGGACACCTTCGTTTCCATGTTTTGATGTTCTTACAGAAACTAAAAGCAGTACCTGAGAGCCTAAGCGGCGGGTCGCAGAGGGTTTTGTAAAGAGAATTTATAGAGTATGACAGCGGGACTTACAGGGTCACTGTCCCCACTTATGTGCCAGTAGACTATTTGCACTTGTCCTTGAAGATATTATCCTTACGTGCGGCGGCGTGCAATTTTCCAGGTGACCTCTTTGGCACGAGATTGGAGCAAACGAACTGCTATAGTAGCCACTGTAGGTGTGGAGGAAGAACAGGGACTTGAAATCAGAGAGGAGGATGATTATAACCATAGCAGTTATACTGTAGGCTATTATCAACTGTAAAAACAATGATGTTCTTTCATTTTTGCTATGTTTTAGGAAGATGAAGTTATCCCCCAGCAGCACTTTATATCTAATCACTGTACAAAGGATTAAATAGTCAATCAATTCAAGGTTTTAAAAAAGCAGAAGCAAACGAAGGCTTGTTTTACTGAGCAAGGCCTTTGAGGGGTGCTACACCCAGGGGTGACACGCCTGCCTGTACGCACCCCTCCGTTCTGTTGTGCTAGTTGTTAGCGATCATGTTCAGAATTTGCCTTTTTTGAGAGCTAATGCAAAAGGTGCTTGTTGTTCACCTGATCGAAACTCATCTATTGTACTTTACTGTCCTCTTTCAGGACTCTACTATCCATCATCCATGACTGCATACGCCTTTTTCCACAGCATCGTGTCTGCAGCTTTTTGCCAATATAGTAATGCTTCAGTAGAGTAATAGCTAGTACCAGTTTTTGAATTAATTCTCATTATCAGTAAAAATGGAAAAGGGATTTTAAAGCACAAACCGGCTGCTCATCTGATGTTGGTACATAAATAACAAATTTGAAAAAAGAGTTATCTGTGACTATCTATAGGGAACACAAAAAGGTTGTCACATATTTAGAATGCTGACTTTTCATATAAATTATTGTGAATTCATCAGAGTTTATTATTTTATTTGAACCGATTCATTTTGAGATTGATTTCAGTGATCATTAACAAAGACAGGATTTTGTATAAACTATTGTGCTCTCTGTGGAACTGAAGTTTGATTTATTTTTGTACTACACAGCATGGATTTGTTGACATTTTAATTTTGCTATAAATGTGTGAGATCACAAGTTGCTGTGATATTTCATTTATAAATTGTGAACTTTGTACAATTTTTGTCATGCTGGATGTTGACACATCTTACTCTGAATAAAGAAAAAAAATGTGTTGCCACAGGCCTGTAAAATTACTATTTTGTTGTTTTGTGTTCATGATGTAATTATACTGCAGAAACCATTAGGGCTCAGTTTCATAAAATGACCCAATTATTAATTCTAATTTAATTAGATTATTTTATTATTAAATGAATTCTACATCTACCAGCAGAGATCAGCAAACCCAAATTATTATACAGTAATACACCACTTGGCTTTGCTTTGTGCTGTGCAGTGCTGCTGCTGATGAAAGTCTGGTTATTTTTTCAAAATGTGAGATTTGGACATAATGTTAACTATTGACTTTGACTGGCAAGTTATTGACATGTTGCCATTCCCTGTTGGTCCTCACACTGTTTAGCCCTTATATCCTTTGTTATAGTCAGTGCCAACAGAAACAACAGAAAACAATTATAACAAACTACAATTTCACGCAGACTAACATTTTGGTTGAATTACCTGTTTGGCCAACTTCTTAATTAAGTTGAAAATGCAGCCAATTAAATGGCATTTAGCCTAGATAATCCAGTTTATGCAATTTTTTAAGGCTACAGGACTATGTTCAATTTAATGTTCTCTCTCTCTCTCTCTCTCTCTCTCTCCACTGTGACTGTCCCTGGCTACGTTCAACAGTTGTACATTGAGCAACTGTTATGGTTTCCCTTACTGACCTGACTGTGTGGTACTGGACAGAACAGATAAACAATGCACAGGGCCAAATGGTGACAGACAGCAGCGTGGGAGGCCCATAGAAAGTGCCTGGGATAATGCTGCCATGCTTGTGTTGGTTTTGTTATTCATTGCTAGTGGTCTACTGAGTGTATGTTCTTGTCCAAGCCACTGTTTTGTTTCTAAACCTTGGAACTTGGAACTCATACCAGCAGTTTCTTCTCTACTATTCAGTAAGTAGCCTGTCACCACACATAGGTGCAGTAAACAACAGCCAAACTATTAAACTAAACCATGGCTGAACCATATTGCATCATTGATTTGAAGCTAAAAAGAAATGTGAGGGAATTTTTATTATTATTATTTTTCTCAACCCATAGTACATTGCTCCTTGGAAAGTTTCAACCAAACTTGAAGGTGCAGCAGAAACTTGTAAAGTGCAAGGTTGTAGTGGTTTAGGGAGGGAAAATCCTGCAGTCTCTGATGAAATCCCAGACATGGAGGGAGGGAGAGACAGAGAAGCAGGTAAAGAGATAGGCGGAGTGAGAGATTGATTTTGACTCTACCTAAATCCCACAATGGGCTTTTCAGGCCTCAGCCCTGCAGCTGCATTGATTTCTCTTGTGGTGCAGAGCACAAACAACGCGCTCTGGCCGCTCTCGATCTTGTCAGTCCACCGACTTCTGAGGACCACGGCCAGTTTACCACAGTTTAACCCTGCTCTCCCTGTCATTATTCCCTATGTAGACATTGAACTATATGTAAAATACTTGTAACTACCATTTGTGTAGACAAAAGAGACCTCCAGGAGTTAACAGCCGTTTCTTTGTTTCTATGCAATTCAGACTGGAGGTTGTTCCTATTCTAAATTAAATTTAGCCAATAACAGAATGATAAACACACAATTTACAAAAAGTACATTAAGAAACAAGGTTTCATTTGAAGAAGTTTTTCAAATGAATGGAATGTTGAATATGAAGAGGGAAAAGTCAGAGAGCTCCTGCTCTCGATCTCTCTTGCCCTCTTGAGATCAGGAATGATGATTTTGTCCTCCTCCCTGTTTCTCTCGTTCTTATTATGCTCAGAGTCACAGCCATTGTACGCTTCCTCATATTGTTGGTGTTTCTTGGCCTCTTCAAGGCAGGGATCATGACCTTTGGATGATCATTCATTGCCATGAGCCTCTTGTTTCTGTCTGTGGGAGTTTGCTCATGGCAGTTCTCATTGGCTCGCTTGCTAGAGCGCCCAGACTGAGGCTCAGCTTCCCTTCCTCACTTGGTAGATCCAGGCTTGAAATTTTTCCCTCCAACTTATTTACTCTCCAGACAAACTTCTTCTGTTGACCACAAGAGGAAAAGCAGGAGATCCTGTCAGACAGACGATTAAAGGAAGAAGTATGGGGGCTTCACCAGAACTTCACCAGAACACCAGAATCAGGGCAAGCCCCCGTGTCCTTTTCCCCAGCTTCCTCCAGCTCTTCCTGGCAGAGCCCCAGGAGCTGCCAGGCCAGCTGGGAGATGTAGTCCCTCCAGCCTGTCCTGGGTCTCCTCCCAGTCGGCCGTGCCTGGTACACCTCCAAAGTGAGGCATCATTACCGGGTGCCCCAACCACCTGAACTGGCTCTTCTCAGTGTGGAGGAGAAGAAAAGGCTTGCAGCAGCAGCTCCAGCACTATGATGCCGCTGCAACACCCACAGAATACCTCGGGGAGCACGGTTGCAGGCCTTTTTCAAATCCACAAAACACATGTAGCAAAGCTTTTAACCCTCTCCCAATTACCTGTGAGAGGGTTAAAAGCTGCTCCATTGTTCCTCCCAGAGCCTTCTCCAGAACACCCACCACCCCCCATCCTTTCCAAAAGGGCTGGATACTCTGAGCTGCTGTTAGGCACATATGTGTAAACAACAGTCAGACTTTTTTCTCTTCACAACTTACTGCCTTGAGGAGACCCACTCATCCACTTGGACTAACTCCAACTGTGCAGCAGTGAGCCAGGGACTGGTGAATATATCCACACCGCCCCACCCTTCACACTTCAGGTCAGGTGGTGAGCTGACAAGATCCCACGTTGCTTTTTCAGACTGTGAGGTTTATTCACTTCTTTTAGATAAATAAATCCTAAATTGTAGAGTTCAGTTTATAATTCTGTATGATATCATAACTGATATGGAATTGCAAATTCAGCCCAATCTCTTAGTTCAATATCCAAAAGGCAAAAGTTAGTTCACACACAGATCTTACAAAATAGGCAGATCTTTATTTCACCAATTTATTTTGGCCATGTGAAACAAACATGTTAATGTTTGGCCTAGTGGCGTTCATCAGAGCATGCATGAGAATGGAAGCCAATGGAAGTCATTCTTATACAGTTGTCTGCAGGTGTGAGGCTGTAGGGAATGACATGATCATTTACTTTTCTATTTTTCTTTATAAAAAAAATGATAATGACAATCAATAGGTGAAATAGCAGAATGAATAATTACGCTGATGTTTGAACCTGTAAGCAACAACAGTTAAAACCATGTAGTTGGAAAGGAGTCATTTACAACTGAAGCAAGTTTAAGCAATAATCTCTCTTGGGAGATGTGACATATGGAATCATTTGCTCCCTTGTTGCATCTGATTAGCATCAGTTTGACATACAGTCAGCAAAATAAACAGATAGGGGATTATATTTGTGCATATATGGTATCTGAGTACTCAAGTGGCAAGAGAAGGTCAGTAGCTGGTCACTCACTGGAAAAGGATGATTATGGTTATTATATAATCAATGGAAAGACAGAGGAGGAGCGGAAATTTTGCCAAACATTTTTGCTCATTATTGTCACACAAGTGGCGGAAACGATGATACAGATAGGATAATCATCAAGATGACTGCAAGTGTAATGATGATGATGATTATACTGTAGAAGACTATGACAGGCAGGCTTCATGTTTCATCATGCAATTATGAGTGAGTATTGTGAGTGAATGAATGAATGAATGAATGAAAGTCAAACGACTTGGCCTACACCTTTTCATGAGTCTCCTTATAGCAACATTTTGCTATACTACCCTATAACTCTTCTGCAGCCAGTAAAAACTGTTGGTTGATTGTGTGTGTAACCCAGCATGCACTAAAACAATGCCTTCTGTCCTCATCGGTGCACCAGTCTGTCTGGCTGTCCTCGTGCCACTTCTGCCATGAGAAAAGCCAGGCTGTCCGGAGTGGAGATGCTGACAATAAAACAGCAATGTGCCAGCAACGGTAACCACAACACCCACTCACACACACAATACAGCCAATCAGGGACGGGCATGTGAAATGACACACCGAGTCGGAATGCCAACTTCAGATAATGAGCCAATCAGGAGGGTGTATGCATAATGAGCAGCAAATAAACAAACATCAGCTAGTAGGCTGTCAGAAATGAATTTTGGAGAGAATCTGGAAAAAATGGCTAGGATTGTTTGGCAGTAATCACTGACACACATTCTCATCTGGGCAGCAGTAATTATTACAGGAGACTGTGCTAGGTGACTTTACCTTCACCTTCATTATTTTGGTTATGCTACATCCCAGACTGCTTCCAGTATAAAAGCTGGTACCAGATTTTGTTGGTACACATTTGAAAAAAGTTATCTCTGGTTATCTATAGGGAACACAAAGGTCACATATTTAGAATGCTGACATTACAATATTTGTCATTCTGGATGTTGACCCATTTTACTCTGAATAAAGAAAAGAATGGTTCTGTTTTGATGGGTTTATGATGTATTGATATTGCAGAGCATTGTTAATTCTAAATTTACCAGCAGATGTCAGCAAACACAAACTATTATAGTAAAGGCTACATTGAGGCATGTGTTGTGTAATAATGATGTTGGTGGTGAGAGTTGACAATGACTTCATGTAAGTCAGGGAATTTTTCCAAAACGTGAGGGTTGGAAATATAATGTTGACCACTGGAGAGTTATTTAAATCAGTGGTTCTCACTCTTTTTGGCTTGTGACCCTCTTTCCAGGTTGTTTCATTTGATCAATTATCAAAAGAGGCCTGGTAGCTGAAAATTTCTCAAGAAAAAAAGCAAAAAAAATTAGAGAAAAATCAGAAAAAATACACAATAATAAAACAAATGTTTTTCTTATCCCACTCAATGTTCCCAATCCCGTCCTCAAGTTCCCTCTGTCCTGCAAGTTTTAGTTCCAGCTCTGCTCTTGCACACCTGATCCAATTAAAGGCTACACTTTGCATTCTAGTGGTAAATCTTTTCTTACTGCTCAACCAATCAGCATTAAGGCCTTAATTGGACCAGGTGTGCAAGAGTAGAGCTGGAACTAAAACTTGCAGGACAGCGCGGTAGGCTAGTTGAGGACTGGATTGGGAAACACAATCATCTCGCGACCCACTTGAGGGCCCCGACCCCCATGTTTGAGAACCACTAGGCCTAGATGTTTAGATGTTCTTCACTGTGTGTTTTCACATTGTGCAAGTCTTGTTTATGTCTATAGGCTATCAGATAGTTCCGTTTGTCACTTCTGGTTGGCGAGATAGTCGTAAAATACCCAATAAACGCACACTTGTGACAGCATTCAAATGCCAATCACTACTCATACCGGTACCTATGTGTTGCATAGCAACCACTTTGTTTAGCGACTGTTAAAGAACTAGGGGCTATATTGTTTGGCGGAAGAATAACAATTAGTATTGTTCAATCATTATCGATTGAAAGTCAAAGATGTATTCATCGTTTGAGTTCTTTCTGTTTTAATGCAATTACCGACGTTCTACAAAGGCAGTAACTAAACACCGTGTAACTTAGCCTACAGACACGGTGCTTAACAGTGATGTTAGCGGCTCGTTGCTTTAATTAACATAGCTTTAGGTTATGGACACACCGATGTTCTTATTCGGTGTTTTATCTAAACTGAAAACTCCCAACTGGATGGCGTCCAGTTCAACAACAACCCAGTCCAAAATAATCTACGTGCCATCGAAAAGGAATCCAAAACTCTGCTCCACATCGCGCTGCAAGCATCCGTTTTATTTTATTACACCGCTTTCTGATTGGCTTCCCTTGTCTGGGACTGTAACATACTGCCCCACTTATTTTTTTCTCTCTCTCTCTCTCCCTCTCTCCCTCTCTCTCCCTCTCCCTCTCTCTCTCTCTCTCTCTCCCTCTCTCTCTCTCTCTCTCAGCTGAATTCCTCAGCTTTACAATAACTGAGTCGATGTTAGTCGGTGAGAGGGGCAGCTGGCGGTCTGTGCTCTGCTCGGCTCACTCCTAGCAATGGCGCTGTGGACTGGCCAGCTCTTTTCTCCGTTTCTACTCGCGGTGGCTTTGTTATTGATTGCTAGTGGACCACAGTTTGTACTTTCTTGTCCGAGTCGCTGTTTATGTTTCCGAACCACCGTGAGATGTATGCATCTAAACTTGGAAACCGTACCAGCAGTTTCTCCTCAGACTACCATTCTGTAAGTAGCCTATCACTTAATCTAACGGGAAAAACCCACCGGGCACACCAGACATGAATGCAACGAATGCTCCTGCTGTAGGCTACATTTCTCCACATCTGTCTTTGCTAAGGCTATAATGTTATTAGTTGATAGCATTTACTTTAACAGCCTATTCAAAGCCTTTTTACATATATATATATATATGTATATATATTCAGTCGCTAAGTTGAAGGATAAAGTTGAAATGAAGACAAAGACCAGTGGCAATATCCTATGGCAATACACAGGTTATTACAATGTCTTTGGAAGTTTTAGAAAGTTCTGACACCTGCCAATGAGTTCAGCTGCTGGCTGCAGTGGTGTGTAGGGGTTAGGGAACAGGTTTTAGGGTCACAGCTGGTGAAGTCGGCCACCAGTAATGTGGAGGGTTAGGCTGTTCAATAGAGTTCTCTGCGTGAGAGCGTTGTATGTGGAACCACAGCAAGTGTTAACATCTCCCTCATGCAGTCATGGCTTAATGACGTTTAATGAAATGCATGCTCTTGGACTGCAAGTGACAGACCGTGGCCAAACGGGCTTTATCGAAGCCACAATCTTTTCCTGCGGACTTCCATCAGGTGTGTGTTACGTGTCTTGGGGAAAATGCTGGCTCCATTTCCAAGGGAAACCCTCACTCAAGGTCAGGTTTTGGGTAACCCTTGTCAGGTTAATATCCGGATGAAGAAGAAAAAATAGAACATGATTGTACTTTCGAGGATGGATCTTTGCACTGCATTGAGATACAGACATCATCCACATCCCGTCTGCTGCTTCCTTTTCTTCAAGATCAAAAAAGCTATCATGGAGCCTGGAGAAGGTTTGTCTCATGGGTTAAACTCTATGTTTGACTTTCTATCTGGGATTAAAGGAAAGAAATGCGACCTTCTTGTTGAGCACTTGTGAATGTGTCCTGGATGTCAGGAGCACTCCACTAAGGTCAGCCGGCCAAACAGTTTGCCTTTTGTTGTAGCCAGCGACAGGCTGTAAGAGCCACAGTGACAGAGCCCAAGTATGTGCCACCCCTTGTCTTTAATTGACCCATGCGATATTGTCGTGTGTTTCACGACGTTCATAATGCAGCCCCACAAATAAAGAGCTTCATTCAGCCAGTCAGCAGGGGCACAAAGGGGCAACAGAGCCAGCCTTAACCACAGCAGCCGCAGCAGCATATATCAGAATTAGCCTTGTCCTCTAACATCTGCAGGCAGCCCGCAGCCTTGAAGGGAACCCGTGGCCCAGCCTTGCCCCAAAGGAAAGATGAAAGTCCACCCTTCCTCCACAGCAATGAAGGGATTGTTTAGGTCCCCTGTAGGATGCCTCTAAGTCTGTTGGAGGGTTGATCAGAGGAGGCAAGCATGCTGTGGTTTCCTCAAGCTTTGCATGCTGGCGGGGGTTTGAAGCTGCAGCCACCTGTCGCCTTTCCCCTCGCTCCGCTGTCATGTCAGGACATGAATGCCGTTCCTGCTCTGCCTTTTCCGTTCTCCTACATAAAATGCTCCACACATCGCCGGCCCTCCGCGGTGGCAAAACTCTTCATACGGTGAACTGCAACTCACCCAGGAACTGTTGTGATGGAAAGTCTGAATGTGAGGAGCAGTTGTCTCCTTGCTGTATGTGGTCTGTCTGCAGCGGCTGATCACATTAAGTCCCATTACACAGTAGTCAGAGAGAGTGGATTAAAAGCACGTCCTTTGAAAGAGAGAACTTATGCATGCGTTCACGTGTGTGGTTGGTGTTTAGGCAATTGCAACCCTTGAGCTTTTCCTTTGGTCCTTGACAGGTCTAGAGAATCGGCTAATAGTTGGATAGGGAACAATGTGAGAGTTTTTTTTCTGAAGTCACTGGGTTCACTTGGGGAGATACCCGCCTCGCCAGGCTCTGGAGGTAAGTGCTGTATAGGCGCTGCATTCCTCCTTCCACCTGGCAGCATGCCACACTCTGACTAGGAATTTCCTCTTCGACCGATCATACCGTAAGAGTGTCAGATGATCCACTACATGAGCCCTTAGTGCTGCGGGACGGTGCTGTGTTTTTGTTGGAAGCGTGATTGAAAGCTAATGCAATTGTGCACTTCTTCTACGCTGGCTACCAAAGCTTACTTCAGTATCCACTCTCCATTTATTTACATTTTCTTATATATCTATCTACTGCTCACTTCACTTCAGTCAGTTCCATTTGTGATTGTGTTCGATTTTACATTTTGTTTAGTCATGTACACTTTTCTACCATGTCTTCCCCTCTGAGATCCTTCTATAAGTATGACTTCAGGGCCAGTATTTCAACCATGAATAATCTCAGTCTAGATATGCATGCTCTTCTTTGGTTTTCAACAAATTCCTGATAGACAGTTCTTTTTGAGCAGTTTCAAACGGTGAATGTTCGTGTCTTCACATTCTTCAACCTCACAACATCTCTTTTTCTGTCCTTTCCTCTGGGCCAGCTGAGAATAAAAACGTCTTGGCCCACATGTAGTACTGCAAACTGGCTTTGTGCCAAAGCTTTTCTACATGGCACTTGGACCAAGAAACATGGGAAGTTTTTTTTTTCAATTCTTGCTGGCCTACATTTGTTTTTCAGCTGTTCTCCCTGAGGACTCTGTGTTTGAGGCATGACAGTAAATTACTCTTCCTCTCTGTAACGACACTCCTGAATCCCTTCTCAGGGATTTCCTAAGTTGGAGACATGATTACTTTCACATTGTTAGCTGTATTTTGCCAACATCAGATATGAATCCATCGCTCTTGATGCCAACTCCATTGTGCTTGGTTATGGATGCCACCACCTTAAAAGCTCAAGAAGAAGAAGTCTTAACATGACAAGTCTTGTTGTCTTGGCATGACATGCAGTAAGCTCTTAGTATAACAAAGGGTTTGGCATTTCACAAGTCAGTATATCTACAGCCATCTTTGCTGTTACCTTCAACTTGTTACTATTTTCTCATAAGTATATTAGTTGATTTATCCATGGTACTTTGAATGTGCCATCACATGGTCTAGCACACCAGGCAAAAATGTGTTTCAACATTGTGAAAGTGAAGCCTTATTGCAAACATATGAGTGACTCCATGGCAACAGGGAGTATGCCGGCTGTAAATGTGTCAGTGCATTAAACGTGTCAATGCACTAGCTCATGAAGTGGAAGTGAAGTTAGTGTCTTTTGTTGTTCATTGATGTGAGTCTAGAATAAGGCTGGTATTCAAATGTGCTTTGTTATTCAGTTGGTTTCTTGTGTGCTCTGGTGAATGTGTTACTTGCACACAATTACTGCAGATGAACAGTATGAAACTACATTCACATCACAATTGTTTGCAGAAAATTTAAAAGATTTGCACATGAGCAGAGACATTTTTAGAGATGCAGTTGATGCGTTGTTTATTGGGAATCCATTGCTCTGTGTGGGACTAGATTAAGTTCAGTGGCTGCTTCTTTTGGGCGAAATGAATCATGGCCTATTGAGTTTGGCCTGAGTGTCCAGATGATGAGTGGAATTTTGTGTTTCTGGGTGCAGGAGGGCTGAACAGTCAGTGCAGTGGGGGTTGGTATGAATGTGTAACCAGCGAGTAGATTGGCCTGCAAGGCATGGCTCTGCCTGGTAATGGTCATGATAAGCAGATACATTTACGATGTACCCTCCTCAAGCGTGTTCTTGGAGTCCTGCATGCTCAGCTACCTGGTGATCAGCCGCAGGCCATCCTTCTCTTTCTTTTGCTTCCCTTTTAGGCCTTTTAGCCCCCACCCCCAAACGGTGGCTTGGTCTGACTGAGCGACTGTGTGAGTGAGTCAGGGAGGGAAAGAGGAGTTCCATTGTGTGGAATTTGCTGCAGTCAGGCTTTGTGAGGCGCTCAGTCTCTGCAGCATTATGGAATGCAAAGCCAGAAATCCCCAAAGCTTTGCTCATTTGCACAGGGAGATTGGGCCTAAGATAGTTGTTGAAAGGAACCCTACTGGCCCCTCTCTTCCTGTGCCCATCCAATACAGGACAGCTGGTGAATTTGGTGGAACACTGTTCCACATTTCCTCTAAATTAGTTCCTCAAAATCTTGAGTGAAAACAATCGCTGTGATTTTTCTTGATTGATGTTTGATTGATTGTTTCTGGCAGATGGAGCTATATGATATTGAGCAGTCATTATGATATAAACCTGGTAAATATCCTGTTCCTACTGAGTAGGAAACAAAGAAATCCTTCAAACATCACCATAAATTTGCCAGTAGTGGCTGAATACTGACCCTTTACAACTGTAGATAGGATCTTTATGATCATGGATACAACAGTGATAATGATGAAAATCCTACAAGACCGTTTAATGGTGTTATTTGTCAGTCAAACATTTAAAGGACCATGCTAAGCAAAGTGTTGGGGATTCTGGCTGATCTTAGCTGAGTTGTTCTATGTGTCACTATCCCTTTGTTGAACTCCATTTGGTCAGTTTTCCCTAATAGTAGTGTCTTAACTCAAAAGCCCACCAAAATACAGTAGCTCTCACTTTTTTGCATCAGTCCCTCTTTTATCCATTGTTGTATTCAGTCCATTTTAGTTGCAATAGCCCTCAGTCTCATTTAGCAATCCGAGTCCTTCAGGCTCTGTAGGATTTTGATCGGCTCTTGCTGCGCACCAGCACTCCCCTGATGAGAAACAAATCCTTCTTGTCCTTTTTATACAGGATGTCTTTCGCAGAAAGCCATTGCAGCCATGTTTGGAGATCCTGGTTCACTGTTCTTCCTCTGGGAAACCAAGCGAGGAGCCAGCCATGTTCTTGTTTAACTAAGAATGACTCACGCACGCCCGAGAGTCCTTGGCAAGCCCACTTGGGCATGTGTCACACAGCCAAACAACTCCCCTGACTAGAGAGAGAGAGGGGAGAGGTCCACACATGGCACTCAGATGCTAGCTGGAATTGGATATCAGCCAGGTCCACTCCTCGTCGTGGCTCAGACAAGAATTTACAGAAACCTCTTCTGAAGTTTTTTTCGAGCAGCTACAGTCCACATTTGCACGGTGCAGCATCATATGATTTTTCTTTGGACTGTGAATAAACAGAGATATTTTCACTTTGTTGTGTATGGTACATGCCATGGCTATAGATATGGCTACATTGGTGGCGGACAGATGCATACAAGCAATATTGGAGAATCAGTTTTACGTGGTAAACAGGCCTACTACAAACACTTCTCCAAATGGAAAATTCATAGCCCTCACTCTCACACACATAATGATTTCCGAGCAAGAACGCAACATATACACCAGAGGAACACAAGTTAGTCATAATCCAACGCTGGAGCTACAAACTCTCACAACACACTGCTCCAGCACAGCAAGCAACAGCCACAAGTATGTGCACTTCAACCCAAAAAATACGGCAGAGATCACAAAACGGTCATAGTCCGACCAACACACCAATAACACTTCCATCACATAAATTAACTAGACTAGGCAGACAACCAGCTACCTTTCCAATTCATTTAAAAAGCCAAATAAAGACACGCTGAGAGATTAGAGACGACAAGAGAGAGAGCTTTGACTAGTTTAAAACTTGAATAAGAAACTATGCATGTCGCCAGCCACAGTGACAACAGCATTACTTGTCTTAATATAGCGGCATCAGTGACACAATCACATACAATTAGATGTCTTCACAGGAGAAGGATGCGTCTGTTGTTGTGGCTTATGGCGAAGGATCCATTTTACTCTGACAAGCTGCATAAAGTAGCCAGGTGAAAACTGACATACAGTAACTTACAGTTACTTAACGGCACCCTGTTAAGCTGTTTCAGAGGCGTTTCCACCCTGCCAAGAATAAGAATAAGATTCAGATAAGAATACGTGTAATTTTTTGCCATGGAAATGGTCAAATTTCAAAGATATTGAATATCAGCACAAAATATTGGCTACCAGCAGCTTCAATACAAAAATATTGGTATTGGCCTTCAAAGAACCCATATTGTCGAACCCTGTTGTCCAACATCAGGACTCATCATTCTGATGGGCTGTTTTGGCGGGAAAGTTGCCTCGCCATGTGTCAGTTTGTAATCACAGCCGGTGTGGTATCAGGCACGGGGCTCTTATCACCCTGGCCATTTGCTCAGTGGAATTTCCCATGTGGAATCGTGAAGACTGGGTGGGCGGCCAACCTGCTAGAACCCAGAGCAGCACTGCATCCTGTTCCCCAATGTTGTCATTGACATTGTACTGTATCAGGACCCTTGCGTGTGTGTTTTGTATCTACTCTCAGACTTGTGAGCTCTCTCAGAGTGTGTGTGAAACCTCACAAGATGTATAGCGTGTTGAAGTTGCACTGAGGCGCCAGGCTCAGAAGGCACATGGTTGCTTGTCAGTGTCACTATTGTCTGAGAAAAGACAGATGTGCTCAAGGCCTTAGATCAATCACATAGCTAATGTTGAATCCGGGCGCACACGCACATAAAGTAGGGTCACAAATTAACAGGAGTTTGAGGCAAAAAATGCCATTGAAAGTTCATAAAATGCCTGTGAAATCATAAATGAGGGGGCGAAAACGAATACAACGGATAATTTGGAGTGCCATTTTTTGTGTTTCACCTGGTTCACATTATTATTTGCCAATATTCCGTGCAACTGTATTATTTCACAGTTCAATAAATTTCCTCTGAAAAGCACCAAAATGGCCCTAAAAATCAGATCAAGGGGGCAAAAAAATGCCCTCTGGAAAAAAACTTAGTTTCTTACAGTTACACACAAATACAGAAGTCATTGAGATTCTTTTTATTGTTCGATCACCTTGTTGTCCTCCTCTGTGGATTTAAACTCCATTGTTGTAATCTGAGGAGAGGAGGGGTGAGTGGCCTTTCATACTTGTGCCTTTGGCAGGTGGAGCTTCATCTTTGCTCTGATATGTTTTCCATAATGCCACTGTGTGTTCTCTTGAGGACTCTTGCAACTGTGCCAAAATCTGTATCTGCTTGAGCTCAGCTGCTGCAGATCCTCATGTGCTGCATGAGGACTGTAAAACCTGAGCGGTTGTATTCCACCAGACCTCAGTAGGTTTGTCAAGCACCTTAACAGAGAATGGCCGCTCTCAGCCGGAACCATCGCCAGTTGGAACGATTCATGTTTTTGGTGACACCATTGACCAATAGGTGGTGTAAGTCCATTGTAGGGGGACAAAGTTATGCTGTCTCAGGCACACTGTATCCAAAATACCAGGGACAAATTGTCAGCATTGTCCAGTCTAAATAGGCCATTCTAATTATCCATTGAGAAATGTAAGACTTAGTTTATCCCAAAAGGCTGCAATCATAACAAAGTGACTTCACAGCAAAATCATGCATTCAGTCCCTTGAAAAACAATTAGCCCATTTTCTCTCACTGTTGTGTATCCTTATCAGCATGGCATGTTGAATTATGAGCCTACCATTTTGTGTGGGTGAACTGCAAGATTTGTTGTTTTCAGACAGAAATCAAACGATCTATTGTACTGTCTTCATTGTATCAAAACCATTGTCGCCAAGTTCCCGTGGTTCCTTCATTACTTGTTCGCTTTCAGGCTCTTTGTTTGGGCAAAACCTAAAATAGTCTGTGAGAGTAACTCTTCTCCGGGCTTGTTTTAGCTTTGGTGTTTTATAGTTCCCTCTGGCACAGTGCCATCAAAACACATTAATGCGAGTTAACAGACTCATTCAGTGAGTCCCGGAACAAATACCATAAAATGTTCAGCGATCTGTGCTCACTTTTTTTGTGACAACAGTTTCTGGTTGCTGAATGAAGTATTTGTTGAGGAATCTTGCATAAATGCATCAACAGAGATAACAATTTGTTTACTACACTTCTGCCATACTTGTTCCTGTTTTCCTGTTCCTATGAACTGACTCATTCTCCTTCCCTGCAGTTTCTCACCCCCTGATGATAAACCATCATGCAGCAGCTTTTCAGACCATCTCCCTCCTCTGGCATTGTATAGTCAATTATTTCCTGTTTACTGATGGCTAAAAACAACTGCTGACTGCCCAAATGCTTGTTACAAAATGACTTTTGCTTAGATCTTATGAATTTGTATTGTACTTAGGCCTAAATGCCGCAAGTAGAGTATGTAGAAGGATCATCACTGACATCTTCAATACAACACTCCTCTCGACTGTAGTTAGTGTAAAAAGGAATATAGTCATCTCAACCATGCGAGTGCACGCACACACACACACACATGCGCATACACACAGTAGAGTCAAAAGAACACATCCACCAACAGGGGCAAGTGGTTCAGTTAACAAAGTCATCATTCATCCACAGCTATCAATCTTGGGCGTAGTCGTGGTAAAAACTGTTTCTTCAGGGGTTTTGGACCTACCTGCTAAGTGTATCTGGTATCTGTAGCTATAAAGTTGACTTTTCACATCTACTATAATTATCCCTTTGTGAAGTGAGGTGGATACTGTTTCAGACAATGCAAGGTGAAGCTTTGAATGAACACTGAAGAAAACTCCTTCATCTTCACTCTTACACATACCTCTTGGTCTCATGTCTGAAATTCAGGTGGGTGCTGCGTGAACTGGCGTGTAGCTGGGCTCAACCCCCCCCCCCCCCCCCCTTCTGTACCTTCATCCCCTCAGACCTGGAGGCAGGCGGGTAGGACAGCACCCTGCCTCAGCATGCCCCGGCGGTGCACTCTGCACCCCAGGGCCCGCCGCCTGCAGAAAGATGTTTTCCTAAGGGCGCTGCACCTCTTCACCTCGCAGTGATCCCTGTTCTTTCCACGGAGGACGCCCCTCCCCCTCCCCGTTTTACAGGGTTTTTCGACAAACCCGCTCCCCGAGCGCCCCAAACGCATGAAACCCGATCACGTAAAGCGCTCTCGTTCAAACTTTTCGCCCAAATCTCTCGTTGTGAGTTTCTTTTGTAGCCACAGTTCAGAAGCTGCCGATTAATTTAGATTTGTGGTCAGCTATGCAGTCATTTCCTCTCGAATTCTAACCTTGACATCAAGAGCATAATGGAATTTAATTCTCACCTACTTAAGGCGGTGCCAGAAACAACAGTATTATATAACTTCAGATTTAGTGGAAGGAGGCTCCGCACAAAGTATGTCAGTTACAGGAAGCGTCTTTCTGATAGACGCTGGATTCCTACACTAGCTCCACAGCCTATATGAAAGGAAGTGAGCATATGAAAAGTTGGGCTGACCGTGATTGGATCCATATGCAGGGGCTTTTACAGAGCGAGTGACCCATAAACATTTCACTGGCTATGAAATCAGTTGATTTTGTTATTTGGCCCACATCTGAGAAACATGAGAAAGCAAAAATTCAGGAATGTATAGTTTTTATGATTTGGCTCCTTTGCCTATTGTGCATGCAGGCAACCAGGCAACGTGAATGTAAAGCTTATACTGAATTAAATCCGCATGCTCGGGATTGATTTCATAACACGAAAGGTTGTGTCAGATCTCATTAAAAATAAAGGAGCAACAATAACCAAGTTATTTTTCTTTGCTTCCAAATTGAAAGATATGGATTTTTAGTGGCGTCAGGATTCCCATCCGCATGTCTTGTTGACAGTTTTGCGTGATCAGTGAAGTATGTTATGTCTTGGTGACCCAGTATTTACTTTGTAAGGTCAGCGGTCTAACAAGAATGCTGGTAGACAATGCTAGTTGTTACCGGGGGAGTCGAGCTTCCTAGAGGAGGAAAGCTGATCTAGTCCTCCCTTTCCTCACTGCAGTGATAAACCTATCTGCTTTGTGGCTCCATCAAAATGCTCTCTTCATCTCTGTGGCTGAAGGCTCTCAGGCTGCCATGCTGGGTCAAACACTGCAGGACTGCTTATTGTAGTCGGGGTGGGTTATAGCACCAGCTTTTCTTTATCAGAAAAGACCTTAGACGGGTAGATAATGGGTTAGGGTTGGGTTTGCAGACCATTGATGAAGACTCAACTGTTCTCATATGAATAGCTGGTTCCACTTACCTTTTTTTCTTGTGAAAATACATATAGCAAATGACTCAGCTGAAGGTCAAATGACTTAAAGGCTAAGTTCCACAAACATAACCTCATTGTTCAGAAATGTTCAGATTTCACACAACGGGACAACGTGTCTCTCTGTGGCCGGTTATGCCACAGAGGGGTTAAGAATGATTTAACCTCAACGGAGCTTATCGCAGTATTATTTCAGACAAAGCTCGTTAGCCTGTCACTGAAGTCTCACAGGCCTATCATGACACGCTAAGTCATTTGTTATAAGACCGGGAGTGATTAGTGTCATGTCAGGCCGTATTGTATATCATTACGCAGCCTCTTTAAATAAGGAAGTTCAAGGAGAGCGATGCTAAAACCTGCTGACTGCCACAACTGGCCTAATAATTGTTATCTTTAGGGCAAATGTTATATAAATCTACCCTCATGATTAAAGCTTGACAAATGGCATTCTTGTGAGATGAGTAATGTGTGCAATTATCATGCTTCGTAATTATTGCATGATGGCTGCGCTGTGGACTCATGTTCATGCAAAAATGTGTTGGCCGACATTAAGGGACCTGACTCTACTTCCAGTGATAAATATTGAATGTATGTACAGCTTAAGAATGGATTGTTTTGTTAAGTGTCACAGGCATTGATACATTTCTGAAATTAAGTTTGAGACCCACCTGCACGATTTTTAATTTAAACAAATGATATAAGCCCTTACTGTTGAGTGTCTGATCAGCTGTTTTTCTTCTGCTCCACAGAGACCTGAGGTTCAACAAAATCAAGGATTTACAACCTGGTTCCTTCAGACGACTAAAAAACCTCAACACACTGTAAGTCTTTGTCTTTGTTGATTGCTTCCCAAATGACGTCCAGTGGGAAATTATTAATGGCACCTGGTTCATAAGAGAATTCAAGGCTTTAATCCCATTGCCTTAAAATAACAAACCATGGATTGATTGCCATTTCTTCCCTAGAAAGTCCTGTTTGCAGTGCACTCACAGACAAATTCTTGCTCTCTGTTCTGCTGTGGTTTCACACATGTAGGTCAGCTCATAATCTGTGAGGAATTTATTTTTCCACTTCACTCGCTGGGCCATTTATCATATGTCCGGCCTGCTAGATGGGGCATTGCTAAGCTAATAAGGCAAAAATGTTACCGACGAGCCTTTGCATTCGACATGGGTAAAATATTAGCTCAGTTACCTTTTTTTTGGAATTTTTGAAGTAACATGAGTCAGCTTATCTTGCAAGTAATAGGCCCACATTCAGGCTGTTTGACTGACTAGCATAATAAATCAAGCATACCTCACCTTATTCAAATATTTGAAACCATTATTCAGATGTTTTCTCACCCATGCCTGTTGTGCATGGAGTGAGGTAGAGAACAGTAAAGATTAAGTAACAGCTACCTCACATTTGAAAGCATCAGTAAAAACAGTGTTGTGAATATATGAAAGTGAAGATGCATTGATCCACATCCAATTATATATCTAGAATAGACACTAGTCAACATGTGCAAGGCATGAGCACAATGGTTTAGATTTAATTTCAAAGGAAAGAAAATTCCCTTAAGGCAAGAGAAAAGCCCAGCTTTTCCTATCAGACAGCCAGCCATGCAGACTGTTGCGGGCCTTATATCCTGAACAGCTCTTCATGGTTTCAAGCTCTGGTTCCACAGACTGAAGAATAACACGTCCTAAAGTCTAGCAGCCTTTGAACCACAGAGACGTGTCCAATATTGGTGCTGTACAGACAGAAATAGCTGTCCGTTTGGAGGGAAAGCCATTTGTCTTCTCTGGAGTCAGCCTGTGACAAATTCTGTCACCCTAGATCTAAATGCAGGGGGCTATTCACATTTGTTTGGGTGCACATAAGACAGCATTTTGTTGAATTAGATCCAAACTAGGTCAAATGCTTCTGACATGAATTAGCAGTTTCTTGATTGTTGTGGTTCCTGTGGCACCACATAGAGGAGGAAAAAAACAATGCTTTGTTTGTCAGGCTGCACAGAATTACATAGAAGGCAATGACAACCGTTTGAAATTACATCCAGCTTCTATCCCATGGTGATTTCAAACTGCAGAACAAATTGAAATTGTGTGAAGGAACTGAACCAGATGCCCCCAACAACTCCTCCAAGTTTTTACTGTGCCAGAGGTCAGAGGTCAACTGATTCAAACATCTTGGAGATGACACGTGTCTTTTACTGCATCGTGTGTTGACACAGGAATACAGAAGCACGCTCCACTTAGGATTAGTTAAGAATGAACTCAGTACCACTTGTGATACATCTTAAAACCGCATAATAATCTCTGTTTTCTTTGCTTGACAGCCTCCTCAACAACAATCATATACGAAGGATCCCCAGGGGGGCATTTGAAGACCTGGAAAACCTCAAATATCTGTGAGTTGGCCTCATGTCAGTTTTGTTTTGCTTTGGAGGTCAAGGGATGGATTTTGACAAAATGTGGCAGCATTTTTGTCCCGTCAGACTCAATAGGCAAAAGGCCGCTGTTGAAGTAATTCACCCTTTGCTTTGTCAGCTGAAGAGACAGCGTGGCGAAACACGTCTAAGACTTCTGTCACAAAAAGAAAACACAGTTGCCGGCTGCAAAAGTGGCTGAGAGCGGACGTTGCTAGACTGCCCCGTCAGAGAAAATGTATCAGTGTCAGTTCAGGGAAAACGCATCAATGAAAAGGTAGCCTTTGTCTGATCCTCTGTACTTATCTGTCTGGATGTCCTGACCTGGAGGCAGTGTGGAGAACAGAGGTGGGTTTGATGTGCAGCCTGGGGCTTTCTGTTGCACAGCTAGTTTCCTCACTTTGTTAGTCACCGCCATTACAAACCCAGCAGCCTCAGTTGTGGCGGGGGTGCTGTCTGTGCTTACAAGTACATACAGTAAGAATGTCTAAAATCCCCTCCACCGCAGTCTGATTTCTCTGCATTCTCTCGATTAACGTCACCCTTGCCCCCAAGGTTAGACAAGTTAGTAGGTCGTCTAAGGTCTTAGGAACTACTTTTTTGAGTTTTTAATAGGCTTTTTATTGTTTTGTTTGTGTTGGGTGAGACGTTTTGCCTGATTTAGGGGCCAAAGATGATGTCATGTTTTCTGTTGTGTCCGATTAGACAATGTTAGTTGTCTGCGTCAGTCTGTCTGATGGCTGATGGTGCCAAAAGATATTAGCAGAAACAACCGAGAAAGGCCCAAAGAGGATAGAAGTAACATGACGTAAGTTTACATCACCACCCAGCAAACATCTTGGACAAGCATTGGGCACCAGCTTGCTAGTTATGGGATCGGCCTATTAGCTCTGCTCGACAAGGGAGAGTGGCAAGAGGGGACGTGCCAATCTCTTTCTTTTTCTCTCTCTCTTCAAATCACACACACATACACACTCTGTCCCCACAAACGTCCCGTCTCCTCATGCTATAATTGACTCCCGTTGCCATTTAGGGGTTGTTTTAATTACAGGGCCCCTCTCCCTTTAAAGCAGAGGTAATCTGAAGCCAGCACCATTGCCCCAACCCTTGTGATTAGGACAAGGTGCCCCCTCCACCACACCCCACCCCTCATCCCCTCCCTTCTCCTTTACCTATGATTCCAGTGCACTATAGCTGGGGGCTAGATGGTATCTCCCACCTCACCTCTTCCCTTCCTTTGGACCCCAGTAAAGCCCACTCCCTGACGTCTTTCATGTCCTCCGAACTGGCCGGGCGGGAGTCTGTACCACCCCACACACACACACACACACACACACTCTCGTAAAAGAGTCACATAGAGGTCAAAGCATCTAATTGTGGGAATCCTGAAGTCTCAAATCCCTTTAATGTTTATCCTTCACCAAGTCTCAATTTATCAATTACATTATAGCAGGACAGTTAGGCGTCCAGCAGGGTGTTTTCACTGTAGGAACACAGTGATTCTTTATTCGGTCCTGGTGTCAAAGTACATTGACATGTAATTTCCCAGCTGGACCTTGACCTAGTACGTATATGTATAGCTCTTGTTGTTTCTGTGAATGTTGTTTAGGACATTAAGTTTGAGTTTGAGACTAGCACAGGCTTGTAATTCGATTAGGTAATCAAGGTCAGTCAGGGAGTATACTGTTGGGTCCTGTTCAAGAATGCAGCAGACATTAAGGAACATGAGTGATTTCTCTCATGTGGTTTTAACAGCACATATTTTCTTGTTAATGGCGGGTCAGTTAAGTTCGCACTGTCTACTGTTTGATAAGTAGGTAACCACAAAGGTTTTTTAGGTTATTGAAGCCCTTCAGTCTTCGTCCCCTTGAGATTTGACCCCGCAGCTTCCGAGTCCAGTTTCCCATGCAACCCCCCCCCTGCTCACGAGCTTGTGTACACACAACACTGCAGTCAGCTGTGTTTTACAGTCAACCGCAAAGTCTTCAGTCTCCTGCAAGCCAGTCCTGTAAGACGAAGCCAAACATTCAAGCCCATTTATTCAGTCAGTCACCCATCCACAAAGTGTTAGAACAACAAGCCTGGTTGCTACAGTGTCACCATAGTGGATAGATTAGACTTTCATCATCAGGTTTCATCACCATCTGTATGATGTTATGTCTCTCATCACCATCAACAAAACTGAAAATTTAGAAAGAAAGTGCCTTTTGGACCACTTTTGATGGATTGGCCCTGCATGTAAATGTAAAAAATATGTTTTGTTTAGTGTGGAAAACTTGAATCTGTTCCTAGTAGAAGGTCATCTGCGACAACGAATGATCAGTTTCCGTTCATCTCTCACGGATGTCACCATCTTAATTGTGGCTTTCAGCTCAATTTCGATCGAGTTAAGTATGATGGAATGGATTTTTGTGCATTCACCGTACAGCTTCTCTGGTGAGAAACGTGATAGTAAGTAAGCAATAGTGATGAGAAGCGCATGCGATGATAAAAAGAAGATGAAGGCCGATGTTTATTTTTCCATATGCTGCGTCACATCTGCCGGGGGGAGATTTGTATCTCTCATCAAGTCTATAAAGAGTCAGACTTAGGGGGAAAAAAAGAAAGGGATGAGAGATGAAAGGACAGATGGCTGTAATCCATTGCTTTTCTAGTGTCACATTTCTTTAGCATGTATAAGGGAGGGAAAACATGCACACGTCAACAGTGTTTGTCTTTCGATGTACTGAGATACCATTCTGATCCTATGCAGGCTTCGTATTACTTCAATCTGTTGCAAGTTCAAATGTGGAAGTCATTGAGAAAAGCTGAGATTCAAAGAAAAAAGTGTTCAAAGATGTTTTTTGTGTGATCTCTCACTCGAGGCTTTTGTGACACCATCATTTTTGTGTTGTTTGATTGATGAGCTGATTGTGTTTTTGATGCACTGACCATATTAACAACAATGTGTCAATATTTAAGAAGTGTTAGTGACCCCTTTGTTCCTTTCTGAGCTGTGCATACCATGTATCAATTCCTTGATATTATTATAATTGTTAATATGAAGATAAACAATCCAAAAGTGGGCCATAATTAACTACAATTAAGTCAAATATTCCAGGAGTGATATAGACTATCTTATTTTCCTGGTAAAGTCTGAGGGAGTTGTGATAACTTGCATTGCTCTCGCCCATATGGACTTTATTACTATGTGATGTTTGGTGCAGTTTCACACTAATCATTAACACTCACCAAGTACGATGATCTGTAAAGTATTCCATCAAGCACTCAAGCACTTGTGTTTGGGTACATATTTCTGCTTTGTTTGGTCCAAACAGTGGAGTGGAGGGCATACTGTGTGAAATGAGAAGTGAAAATGTGACAGCGCTCTTCATGTTATTAGTTGGAAAATTTGGTCTCACCTTAAATTTTAAACGTGCATACTGAGTGTTTTATTGTGTATGTTTTATGACTAGTGATATCCATGTGAAGTGCAAGTGTGGATGCGTGCCTCACTAATTAAATTAAATGCTCAACATTTCTATATGCAGTACATGTACAAGTTGGAGCACAACATGCATAGCACTTTAAAATGAAAGTCAAAAGACTTTGGTCATTGGATAAGATCCTTTCTATATTCTCTCTCCTAATAACCAGAGAGGACTCAGATGATCCTGTGTGGGTGTGTGTGTGTTACTAATGTTACTGATTGTCTCTCCTTTCAGCTATTTGTACAAGAATGAAATCCAATCAATTGACAGACAAGCATTTAAGGGGCTTGTCTCTCTTGAGCAACTGTAAGTGACCAACTTCCTCGTCCACCTCTTCCTTCTGCTCGCCCTACTGCTCCTCCTCCAATCTCCTGTCCCATCTATCCGTCTGTAAAATACCTCTCCCCCCCCCCCCCCCCCGCCCCTTTCCTTTGAAGGAGTACTTTAAGGGATTCATGAAGCCTGGTAAGACCTGCACAGTCATAAGCCATTTATAAGCTAACTCATATGGTGTTAAAGGTGCCATAAGTTAATCACAGATCACAAAATGTGACACGTTGGCAAATATGGCATGATTCTTATGAGTACTTGACTATGTAGGCCTTACAGAGGTATCATGATAGCTCTGTTCAGTTATTCTTCATGAAAAGTGACACCAGTGCTCCCCCCCCCCCCCACACACACACACACACGCCCCTCTATCCACTTTCCCGCCGCCACCATGCATGCCGTGTGTGCATCCACCCTTGTATGCCGCGCTGACCCCGTTTGACCCCTTTGCATGAGGCGCATGTCTTGTGGTCGCGATGACAGACGTGCGCTGCCCCCTTGTGAAGCACAAAGCATGGTATCTAGCCCGGTGCTAGCGAAGTAGACTTGGCTTCTCATGGGCTCAAGCTGGAGCCTCAGCTTCTACTTTTACAGCCAAGCTTGACTTGCATCACATCTATGCTACAACTGAAGTCACCACTCTTCTGCACAACTTTTTTTTAAATGTGAGATCTTGTGCTGTGATGCTGTGATGTGCACTAGTATTGTCTTTATTGCTCAGAAACCTTTCTGTGCATTATCTATGTGAAGTCCATGTGATGAAACTGGAGACATGCTGCTGGTATGAGACTCAGGAAATTGTTAGTTCTCTGTTGCTTCTACAATACATCACTAATCTGTTGTTTCATCTTTTTTAGCTTGTTTGATTGATGTGTTTTAAAGATATGACTGTATTTACAGATTGGTAATTGAATTTCTGTGACCACTGTTGATTAGAGGAAATGGCCACTGTAGTGTATAGCTGCAGGCTAACTTTAGCTATGGCTCTATGGGCCAGTGTGTGGTTACCACAACCAATATGGCTGACATGCAACTTCTCAGCAAATTAGGCTTGCTTAACCCTTGGAGGAGACTGTAACATACTGTGCCTCACTGTAACCGCATCAACAGAGAACAAATGGCTAATTCACCAAGCAAAACCAATTTCAACTTTAGGCTCCGTGTCTTGCAGCTGTTTTGAGTTTTGCTACAGTAATGAAGGGTTTTATGTGTGGGTGACAAGTTCTGAGCCAGATTGCATACGCTTTAATGGTCCCCCTACATCTCCACCGGGCAGCAGATGCCAAAGCTTCAAGGAATAAACAGACTGGTATAGCTGCAATGACTTCAACACATATGCATTCCTATAGCCCCCCCACCGCCACCACCATTCAACTGTTGGTGTTTCACAAGCGTGCTAGCGGGTTTGTTGTTGAGCATATAAAGATCACACATCACAATTTGTGGCCAAATGCTCACTAAGTGTCAGAACGAATGAATGAATGCAAAGTAGGTGGTGTTTCTAGTCCTCTTCAACACACTTAAAACAATAGTTAAGTGGTTCCATTTCATTCCGCTGCTATCTAGACTTGTAAAGTCTATGTTGGGCGGTGAATAGTTGATGAAATAACTGGTGTGGGACGCTCATTTATCCTGAATGGGGACTCGAGGCTGTAAGGGAAGTTTACTCTTGGCACTATTAAACCTTTTTTGTGTCTCTCTCAGTCATTTAGCATGGCTGTCTGGATTGTGTTGTGTTGTCCTGGGTCATACTCTGGCCCCTTTACAGCACATATTTTAGGCAACACCCTTTAATGGTCTTTTCCAGTCAAAGGCATCATGTTGGGCGTCCAGTGCAGCTTGTGAAAACATGGCACTGTGTCAAAACTTGAGATGTGCTAGCAGACAACAATAAGATGGATTTTCTTGTTTGGAAGACATGCAGAGGGGTATTTATTGCATTCTGTGCTGCATACAGTTGTCGATCTATGTTCTGCTTAAGTCTTTCTGTGTCTTTCTGTTTTGCTGCTGCAGCTGCTTTGATTGTTGCTTTCCCTGTCTAAATAAGCACATACCCAACTGAACCCTTACAGTTACCATATAGCCATCAGTTGGATTTCATTTCCCTAACCTTTTATTTGTTGGCATATGGTCTGATTTATGCTTTCTCGGCTCAAAGGGTTTCGGGGGCATAAATTATGTTTGCATTCCATAAGATAGTCGGTGTTCGTGCTTTTCACCGTTGGGCAATTTCATTTTAAAGTTAGCCTTCAGCCATAGAATTTCAGACCCTGTATATCAACTGTCTAGGATGAATGCCTACAAATTCCTTCGGCCTGTCTGCACTCAGTTACAGCTAAATATCACCCTTTCTGAAGATCTGCTACTTGAGCAGTAAATGTGCCAGGGATGGACAGGTGAACAGGTCTTTGGGTGAGGAACTCTTTAGTAGTCTCGTCAACCCACCACTTAGGGGCATTCCATCCACATAAGCTACTAGGAAACTGAAATTCTATTTAGCTGGTGGGGGCACCCTAATCCAATTTTACTGTGCTGTGTCGATGCTTTGTTCTCCTCCAGGTACCTGCACTTCAACAACATCGAGTCGCTGGAACCAGAATCGTTCACTCACCTACCAAAGCTGGAGCGACTGTAAGTTCACCCTCTCACCTTCCACCCAAGATATTCATTCGTACAACTTGCCCATTTCACACACAAATCAGAAAGATTTTGCTGATTTTTATATAAACTATCCCAGAAGCAAATAGCTTTTTCCAAACTTAATTTTCTCATATAAACCCATAGATTTATAGATCCACCAGCCACCAGCTGGATTCAGAGTTTACAAAGCAGGACATTTTATAGAAACCAGACTTAGAAAAGCAATGACGAGCATGATGTACTTGGTATGGAATTGAGTGTCACGTCAGGCAAGTTCAAACTTTGTTTGCCATGACGCTGGAATGACCTGCAGAAGACCTTCAAGAATGCAGCGAAATGCCTTCTATAAATTAGGACAGCTGATTGCCTCCTAACTAGTCTCTTTGCTCTATTGGTCTGTTGAAGATGTTGTTTTCTTCTTGGTTTAAACAGCAATGGGAACAGTGGGGATGGCAGATCCTAGGGGTTTATCTCTGACTTTGACTCAGTCCTCATTAGGTTCAGTTGTATACAACTTTGTAAGGAAATTTATTGGGAAATGTTCTTCTTGTCTATTTTTCTAATTTGACTACTATGGCCTTCCGAACAAGATCACACTGGGACAATCAGTCACACAAACCTGGGGAATTGAATGAGATCACATCAGATTCAAATCAACGTCCAGGATTGGACTGAGGATTGAGAACACATTGGCCTCATTAAGCACTGAATTGAGCTAATTGCAAGCATAGGAGGATAGGAATGTCCTCAAAAATCCATAGAATATTGTGTTAAAAAGGACAATTTGACTTTCCATAATCTCACAACCAAAATGTACGTATTCCCCTTCAAACATCTGTGTAATAAAACAATCAACTATTTGCCTAACAAAAAATTCTAATCTTATCACTATGTTTCTTTAGTACCTGTAATTTCTGTTTTCTTGCACTCATATTAGTACAATGCTGTTACACGTAATCTGTTACTTCCCAGCCCTGCCTGTGAACCCACTGGACATAAACTGTCCGGTCAAGGTGCAGACGTAATATCGCCTCTGCTTTTCACACTCTCAACCAGATGTCAAGAGTGTTGAGGGGAGCCGTGTTAAATTCCACTTTCATTATCCCTGTTTACGGGCCATTGCCTGGAGTCCCGCTATATCCATATACTCCCCATTCCCTGGAGAGGGCGAGGAGAAGGAGGGACACCTGCAAACGAAACAGGGAGGAATTCCCAGGTGCACGCTCTCCGGATCGCTTGTTAGGGAATATCTCCATGGCCACGGACAAAGCAGTCACTTCGGGCGAGGGAGGTGGCCCGCCAAGAGCATGACTGCAGATCAGCTTTCCGCAGATAGAGATAGAAGAGGAAGAATGCGTCACAGCTGTTTCTGATCTATGGCTATTTCGAATAAAAGTGAACATTTCTGGGGGAGACGCTTCAGGGGCGGATCCTTCCGTAAACAGGACTGTTTGTTTGACGTCTGCTTTCAGCGAAAAAGAGTCTCGAGGGTCGTCAACTTGAGCGTTCATAGCATGTCTGGGAACGTGATCGTATTTCATTTTCCCATATGGAAAATGGAATATGATATTATCAGAGGGCACGTCCTCAAAAATGTGTTCAAAATAGCCACTATTATTAGCTCGGACAGCTCACTTCAAAAGGGTTATTCCAGAAAACTGTTATTTCACTCAAAATGTACACCATCCTCATGTTTCAATAACCATGTTTGTTTACTGTGATAGCCATAGGAACAACTCATGAAACTAAATGGTAAAGTTTGACTGCTGAACCCAGTTTCAACCCAGCTAGCTGACGGTCATCATCTGACTCTCTCTCTCTCCCTCTTTGTCCCTGCAGGTTTTTGCACAACAACAGAATCACCCATCTAGTCCTGGGAACCTTCTCTCATCTTCAGTCCATGAAGCGCCTGTAAGTGGAAAAGCTGCTAACAGCCACTGAAGTTAGCAAACAGCTGGGGCGGTTGTGTGAGAATGCGTGTCCATGGCCATTTCTGTAGTTTGTAGTCTGCAGCATCAAGTGGGGTCTTTTGGTCGGGCGCCATGCAGCCACACTACACCATTCTCACGCTTCTTTGGCTCCAAGACGGTTTCTATCACGCGGCCTGCAGCCCACGCCCTTCCCATCCCTTCCAACTCGCTGTCTCTGACTCAGCTGCAGTTCACAACGGATAGGACTGCGTAGGGCATGATGAGAAAAGCAAAGAAAAGTAATAATTCTGTGATCCATCTTGCAAAGAGAAAAAAAACGATTTTGCCATCTTGTAAGAAATATGAGAATTCTGGGCCCGACAACATGCAGCCAGCTATCTCTAATACAAGGCAGGCTCGGCTTTGGGCTGCGTCTCCCTCCGGCCAACAGACAGTGAAGAACAATCAGCGGTTTGGCCCTGTCCCATTGTTTTCTCCCCCTCCTGTCTCACTCATAAACGATAGCTTCCAGGATTTATCAGATCCCAGGCCAGTGTGCTTAAAAAGAGATACCCTACAGTAGACTAACATTAACTTCACTCTGATTATGGCATTCGAAGTTGGAAGATCTGCTGCATAATTGTTTTATATAGGCTAGATAATGATATTATTATTTTGTTGACAAAGATGAGTTTTCCTTAAACAGAGAGAAACATAAATGATCATTTTGGCCTCGACAGGCAGGCGGATAGCAATTCAACTCAAATTTGTTTGTAAAGCCTTTTTTTTACGAAACTCGTGCTTCAGAAATACCCAGGGAACCTCACCAGTCTAAAACGTTACCAGCTAAATATTCTCAAAGGGATGTCATGGATAATGGACACATTGTGGTAGAATTAAAAGCTGGCTCAGTAACTAAAAGACGAGGCCAAGCAGAGAGACGGTTTCCCACAGCAGGAAGAGAGTGTCTTCCAACATGGCTCTGGTGAGTCCTGATGTTTGGCCGGAGCTGGGCCGGGCCTGGCTGCGCCGGGCCAGTTTCACTCCACACCGGGGAGGCGGCCAGAGAGGATTTACACAACCCTGCTGCATGCATCTCGTAAATGCCTAATATGGTAGCTGAATGCCGAATTATTTCACTTTGTGTGTGTGTGTGTGTGTGTCTTCAGGCGACTGGACTCCAACACGTTAAACTGTGACTGTGAGCTGCTGTGGCTGGCTGACCTGCTGAAGCAGTACGCCGAGTCAGGCAACGCCCAGGCCGCCGCCACCTGCGACTACCCCAGCCGCCTGCAGGGCCGATCGGTGGCAACGCTCACTGCCGAGGAGCTCAACTGTGGTACGGATAGAGACATTTCTGGAATATCATGGAATTTGTGCCCCAGACAGGAAAAGTCCTGGAATTTGAGAAATTTCTCAGGGGAAGGCAGGGAACATCAGGGAATCTTCCAAACTGATCATTTTACAGGAAGATACCAGAATGCACACTACCAGTCAGAAGTTTAGAAACACACGTTTTTCTTTATTTTCACTATTTTTCACATTTTAGAATCATAGTAAAGACACAAAACTATGAAATAACACAAATGGAACTATGCAGTGACCAAAAAAGTGTTAAACCAATCAAAGCTATCTTATATTTTAGATTCTCTAAAGTAGCCGCCCTTTGCCTTGATGGAAAGGCAAAGGCTTTGGAAAGAAATTCATACATAGGCATCAACGTCATTATTTATATTTGTCTAGGAAACTAATTTCAAGCATTTAAGCATAAGACTTAAGATCAAAATGGCTTTAAGAGAATGAAAAACATAGTACATTCAATCAGGCGGGTCCAAACTTTTGACTGGTACTGTATGTTCCAAGTTGGTGGGTTTCAGCTGTTTATACATTGTATGGCCACTTCTCCAAATCAAGCCCAACCGTAGTGGAAACCAGACTTCTTGAGAACTTTTCTGAGGTACATTAATAACATCAACAAACTAGGGAGGAATACAATTTGTGGGTCATGGAAGCACTCTGACTTAGTTATGGAAAAGTAATGGAATTTTACATCGGCTACAGTGGGAACCTAAGGAACACGCATGCGGGCGAGCGTACATGCATTGGCACACATGGTCACGTAGCAGCCTGCACACGTGTTTTTCCCCTCATACTAAAAGATTAAACTGTCGTAAAGACCAGGTTCACACACTCAGCTGGCATTCATGTGTATGCCCATATACACACTCTTCACTAAAACCACAACTCAATCCACACAACCCGCAGCTTCCTGCCCACAAAGAGCGGGTGTGCTTAGTCACCCTCTCTCTCTCTCTCTCTCTCTCTCTCTCTCTCTCACACACACACGCACACACAGGTGTATCCTCTCTGTGCGTCTGTGGTCTGCAGACCCCCAGGTGTTTCACCACCATACCCTGCCAGCTGTGTCTCTGGCCTGGGTAAAATGTCAGTCAGGACCCCCTGAATTTGGCCTCCAGTCTCTCCAATATCAGACCACCAATCTGTCTGGAATCTGCTCAGTTTTTTAAGAACGAGACTACTGTGTGTGTGTGTGTGTGTGTGTGTGCATGCATGGGAGGAGTAGTGTGTGGGGCCTACAACCTGTGTCATTATTGGTGTGGGTGTTGCATTTGGGAAAGTGTACTTGGATGAATTCTTGGTCCTGAAACTTGCAATAAGTTGATTCTGTTTCTTACGGTGGGTGGTTTGTGGAAAATTCATTCTTGAAATACGTTTGGGTTCTTTTTTTATGTTATTCTTTTCTTCATGTACATTTATGAGATGGATAGAATACTTAATGTTATTATATATGAAGAGACTGAAGGCTAATTTAGTTGTGCAACCTGGCAAGCCAAAGGAAGGTCTGCTTTAGCACAGGTTGAAATGTCCCTCAGGGTATTAATACATTCCAACAGTGTAAGGAGTTAAGAAACTGCACATTTCACTTTAAGTCCATATGGCTGCTTTTCAGTTGGTTTCTCTAACAGACTGTTGGCTCCTGTACCAGTAAATCCAACCAGCTTAGCTCTCTCTGTTTCCTTCAGCTCCCACTGGAAGCCGTTGTCTAGGCCAGGCAGGCAGGCAGCAGTTGGCAGCTGACTGTAACCCAACCACACTTAAACCTCAGCAGCTAATTTGACGGCCCCGACTTGCCCGTTCTTGCTCAATGTAACCCCCCCCTCCCCTCCGTCTGTCTGCATAGCAAGACACCAGGGGAAGAATGTCTGCTTAAAAACATGGTGGAAACCGTTCCACACCTCCCGCCCTCCATTTTCTCCCCCTTTCCCCCTTAATAAACGGGGCAGAACAACGCGCAGCGGGTTGAACAGCTGTCAAAACAGCAGAACCTCCTCACGCGAAGTGCCACCTCCCTGCACCAACTGGCACCTCGCAGCTGGCTTGCCTTCTCCTCGCATGGAGGCCGGGTTACCGCGGACGGGGCTTCCAACCCACCGCCATTACCGCCCCCAGCGCTAATGTGGTGGTGAGAGGAGAGCTGGGTTGCCGTCCTCAGTCTTGGATTTCAGAAGCGTTCTATCAGTTCGGTTTGGTCGGGGCTGTTGGCAAATGGTGTCGTACAATGAGATTTATGGCCCGTCCCATGTGCATGGTTTGTACGTTAGTAGAGAGGGGAAAGGAGCGTTTGAAAGACTACTTATACAGTCTCTGCTGAAATGTGTCTACCACATGTACACTGTGTGTGGGGAGGGGCCTTAGAGAGAGAGAGTGTACTGGCAGGTTGGTGGGGAAGTGTGGGAGTTGGTTAGTTTGATGTGTGTGTGTGTGTGTGTGTGTGTGGTGTGTTGGAGGCGTGACTTGATGTCTGTGTATTCAAACTCACACGCCTTCCCTTGCATAAGAAAGATATGTAGCCAACAATGACAACGAGCAGCCTGCAGTTCAACACCCACCCACGTTCCAGCCCAACCAGGTCAGTGTCTTCCACCCAAGCACTTTTAACGGTTTCCCTCACGGGTGATTTGTGTTTGCAGGGGCACCCTCCTGTCTTAACCTCAGAGACCCCCAAATTGGCCCCATTTGGGGGGCCCAAGACCTGCATAGACGAGAGTTAGTCATGGAGGAGACTGTGCTCTACAGCTCATAACTCTCACTTTAGTTTGTCAGACATATGTGTGTGTGTGTGTGTGTGTGTGTGTGTGTGTTCTTGTTTGAAAAAATGAATGTAAACTCAACTATTGTTTATGATCTCAGAGACTAGAATATAGGGAATCACTTGGCAAGAAAGTTTAGATATATGTCTAATCCAAGTCTTGTCATAGTGTTGTACATCATGTGTGATGCAGCCTTATACCTGCACCTAAAGGCAGTATTCAAATACATTTTGACCCCATAAGTGCTTGTTCTGTCCTATCTTGCAAGTTATGTGCCTTCTTTTGGGGGCTTTTTAAGTCTGCGGCGAGATGAATCAGAGCACTTCATGTGGAAAAATGCCTGAAACCGTATTTAGGTTTGCCTTATGCCCAGGTCTTCTTCCCTGTGGAGGTTGCTGTTTGGGGTCAGTTGGGTCAGGTCCAGGTTGCTAGAGGCTTAGTTCGACTCACACACAGACTGATACTCTTTTCCTCAGATCCCCTATCTCACTCCCTTCTATTGCACTTAGTCTTCTCTCTCACCAACACACTTCCAACACAATTACAAATCGATGAAACTAACCACCTCCAATCTGTCACATCTTTCTCTTGCCCTACACCACCTCATCTTCTTTTCGTCTGATTCTCCCATCTCTCCCTCTCCTCCAGAGGTGCCCAGGATCACCTCGGAGCCCCAGGATGTCGACGTGACGTCGGGAAACACTGTCTACTTCACCTGTAGGGCCGAAGGCAACCCCAAACCGCAGATCATCTGGCTCAGGAACAAGTAAGACGCTTCAAGAAATCAAAGACCTCACTTTTGTTTTGTACTTCTTTGAATTTTTTTTTTCAAGTTGGATCCAGTTTAAAGTGGGACTTAATCCGTGTGTTTAGGTCCTGCAAATTGTTGACATTTAAGACGGATAAACAAAAGTCGCTGATGAGTTCTGACATCAGCATTCGCAGTTGAAAAGTTTTCAGTGGAAATACAATTATCAGTGAGAGATTGAAGTTTTCTACAAGGATTTCTGGATTTGGAGAATGTACATGTGCTATTACACGGTTAAAAGCTGTCGTTGAGACATACGTGTGTGTCTCTGTCTCCTGGCAGCAATGCTCTGAACATGCGTGATGACAGTCGTCTGAACCTGCTGGAAGACGGGACGCTGATGATCCAGGACACCAGGGAGACGGACCAGGGAGTCTACCAGTGTATGGCCAAGAACGTGGCCGGGGAGGTCAAGACTTCACAGGTCACACTTCGATATTCGGAGCCCCGTGTAAGTAGCTGGATTTTGTATCCCACCTTCTGTTGACCATAAAGTATTAACTACTACATTTAAGAGCGAAATACAAAACTTTCTCCTAAGCTGCAACAAATGTGTCCTCCATCCAGAGAAAGCTGGATACACCAATGATGGTTGAACCTGCTGTGAAACTAATTCTTTCACCATCTCCACTCCACCAGCCACTGAGAAGAAGGAATTTAGGCCTGAGGAGTGTGTAGTTTAACGTCACATTACTTGATTTCTGAATCTGGTCCTACAAAGTGCAGCTTTAACCTGTAGATATATATATATATATTTTAATAATTTAAATGCGTTTTATAATAATTTCAAGAGTCAAGGAGGTGGGTGAGGTTGCCCTGAGGGACTAACCAGGTGTCAGTGTAGCTATTGCAGCTATTGCAATGATTGAAGTCAGGATTGGGGCAAGGAAGCTAATATCTAGCTAGCGGTAAAATGTATCTCAGATTGATTGCATAGTTTTACAGGTTTTCCCTCTCATCATATCAGAGAGAAATGTTAACTCAAGCAGAGGAGCACAGGCGTTTTTCAAGAAGAACCAATATTACGTTAGGATTTTTACCTTCTTTGGGTAAACGCTCAATTGAAACAAGTGTGTTTAGTAGGATTTAAACAACAAAAGTGCGGTGGAGGCTGCAGAGCAAGGTGCAGTGCTCAGTGTCTGCTGCCTGGCAGTGTGAGTGGCACTGAGGTCACCTTCAGAGTTCAGCAGTTCAAATAACTGGGATATCCCACTGAGCCGTGAGCAAAGCCTGCTGGCTTATGGGAAAACTATTCCCCTCCTCATACATGCACACACACACACACACACACACAAATATACATTCTGTCCTCTATCTCTGTCTCTCTGCCTTACATATACACACACTTACACAAATGCGCACATCCATCAGTTTTTGCGCCGATAGCTGTCGCCGTGGGAGATTAGCACGGCTGTCTCCAGGTGACCCCAGGGTCGTCGCCCGGGTGACGGATAGCCTTAAGGGCGACCCCTCGTTAAGGAACAGTTTCTGAAAGCAGATGTTGTGCGTTTCCTGTCTCCATGTGATTGTAAACGCCTGGCCCCTCGCTGTGTACATATTTCCTTTGACTCAGCTGTAATCACTGGCCAAATATGGACAGGGCTCACCCGAGTTTGGGATACACATCGGAAGTTGTTTTCAGCAGTAGTCAGACTGTCGTTACTGACGGTTATGTATACATACAGAAATGATCTTTGAAGTGCCGTTTTTCAGCCGGCGCATGAGCTGACCTTTCAAACGAAGCATGTCTCTCCACAGCCTTCTCTTGAACATTTTGCTTACATTTAGGCTAGTTTCCCAGCGCCTTACACTTACTCAAACCAGATGAAAAGAAGCTTTCTCTCAAACCATGTCCTCACCTCTCACCTAATTAATCAAACCTCTTTCCCACATTCTTTCCTCCTCTCATTGTCCTCCTCTCATTGTCCTCCTCTCTCCCTCTGCCCACTCCCCATCCTTCTCCCTCCTTCCCCCTCCAGCGCGGCCCAGTTTCGTGATCCAACCGCAGAACACGGAGGTGCTGGTGGGGGAGAGTGTGACCCTGGAGTGCAGCGCCACGGGTCAACCCCAGCCCCGGGTGTCCTGGACCAAGGGCGACCGGACCCCCTTGCCCAACGACGCCCGCATCAACATCACCCCCTCCGGAGGGCTCTACATCCAGAATGTGGTGCAGGCTGACGGCGGCCAGTATACCTGCTTTGCCTCCAATAACGTGGACACCATCCATGCTACAGCTTATATCATCGTGCAAGGTGAGAACCAGAATAGTTTCTCTCTCTCAGGCCTTGGATTCATGTGTGAACAAAAAGCAGATTTAGTATCTTGGATTGCATGTGAATGTTTTCTGTATGCTTTGAGTATAGTTCAAAACATAAACAATATAAATGAACATCCATTAACCTGAGCTGTATTGGCAACTTCCTGTATTTCACATTAACTTCCTCCTTTGCTCAATCTTGCTTCCTGAACTCCCAAGCTCTCTTTGTGGTTCCTCCGGTGCTTTAGCAAAATCTAAGGCTGGAGACACACTAGAGGAAAATGCATTGCATCACACATATCACACATGCTTAACGATGGATTTCACAGTTTTTTTTCTTTCTCAGTGGCACATCTGCTTACATTAGATGATTAGGCAACACCCTTAACGATGTAACTGAGATGTCAGGACCTAATCTAATCTAATTGCACAGGAACTCACACAATCCAAAGTGAGTCCAATCAAAACAACAAGACAGACAGACAGAATCAGTCTCCACTCTTGGAATGAATCTCTGATCCCCACGCTCCACGGGGACTCACTCAGGACCCTGCAGATGTCGGGTCGTAAATATCAAACATGGTTTTTATTATCTGGGCGCTGGATCACAGATCAGTCTGTCAGTGGATTGTGAGCCTGTAAATCCCTCACACTACCAGATAATTTCATCTCCGATCGTCGAGATATGGTGGCAGATGTGGTGTAAACCGGCCCGATAATCCAGTAGCGTATCTCCCCTCCCGCCCGCAGCCATCCCCCAGTTCACCGTCACGCCGCAGGACCAGTCGGTGCTGGAGGGTCACACGGTGGACTTCCCCTGCGAGGCCAGCGGCTACCCGCAGCCGGTCATCGCCTGGACGCGGGGGGGCAGCCCGTTGCCCCTGGACCGCCGCCACGCGGTGCTGTCCACCGGCACGCTCCGCATCGCCCGGGTGGCGGCCCACGACGAGGGCCAGTACGAGTGCCAGGCGGTCAGCCCCGTGGGGACGGTGCGCACCGCCGTGCAGCTCAGCATCCAGCAGAGAGGTGAGGAGTGTGAAGTGAATGTAGATGATTAAACAGGACATGACCTTAATTATGTTGTCAGTGGTAAGCTGATTTGATATAGTCTGCAATAGGGCTGGGCGACAATTCAGTATTATTGTTTATCGTTATCGATATGTTAACACACAATTCTGCTGTCTAAACTGATGATAACAAACACATTTTATTTAAAAACTTACAAAATGAGATATGAAACATTTTCAGGAATATTATCTGACAATTTCAGTTTTATTTGACATCACACCTTTTATTACTATTCGGTTCAATAGGATGAACATTCATTTTTTTCATTATTTAACATGATTTGGCATACATGAGCCATATCACGATATTATATCGATATCAAAAAAATCTTACTATCATGATATTAATTTCAACCATATCACCCAGCCCTAGTTTGCAATAGGGTTTTTACTCCAGACTCCTATACTTTTGTCCCACATAATTGATGTTCACTGTTATGTACACTATATGATGTAACAGGCTTGACAGAATACAATTATGATTATTTGTATGCTTCAAAACACTTTCTCGCAATTGGGTTTACAAGCACAGAACACAGCATCCATTGACTACTGCATGCCGCAAGATATATTTGAGCGCAAATAGGCTAAATGTTTTAGTGTGGCTGCCGTAAAGCCCTCTTCAAACACTCCATGTTTGTGTAAGAGGAGGGGAGTGCGAGGTGGTAAAATGTTAAGAGGGTGGGAGTGGTGCTGTACCCTCCATCCACGGCTAATTTGTCGTTTACTCATGGGAGTCTGCCATTAGACTGTAACAGTGCCTGTATACAGTGACAGACAAATAGTTCTGTGCGTGTGTGTGTGTGTACATGTGCAGATTATTTATCTTTATATGTGCATGAGTGTGTATCTGTTTCATTTGGTGCGTGCATGTGTCTTTTTGTTTGCAAAGAAAGCACAAGTTAGCGTATGTGTCACACTATGTGCATCTTTGTGGATGCAGATGGGCGTATCCGTGTGTGTATGTGTGTGAGTGTGTGTGTGTGTAACTGAAATTATAGGCTTGGCGCAGCACAGGAAAGCATGGCAGTCTGTAATCCCTATATGACACCATGTTTTTCCATGTAGTAATGGCTGTTAACATGGCCCAAAGTACACGTTGCATAATGGCCCCACACTGTTAAAGTAGCGTACAAGCCCACAACCTAGCTGTCAGTGTGTGATGGCTGCTTTATGCTAAGAGGGTTAGCAGAGGAATACTGAGCATTAGAGATAAAAAAAAAAAGAGAGAGAGAGAAAAAGGAGGGATTTACATGCATTCAGCAGGGATGGATTCTTCAGTTTATGACAGAAATCTTGGATTTTTGGCATGTTTCCTTTCATTTTAGAGAGAGATTTCAGTTCCCCTGCTTCCAGTATCGTTTCATGTGTTTTTTTGTGTTTCTCTGATCACATCCCCGAATCACACAGTGACACAGAGTGGTATTGGCAACACATGCACTCCAAAGAGGCGTGTGCTGTACACCATGTAGCGAACCTTCTGTTTTAGAAAGTTCAACTTTGATTTAAAGGCAGTTAATTAGTGTCAGACTACTATGAAACAGCCTCCCACTCTTCCTCTGGGTTCCGAGACTGCCGGGATTTTCCCATGGCCAGGTGGCTGAGAAATGGGAACCTAGGAGGAATTTTAATAGAGGGGGGAGGAGGGGAGGGGGGCTGAGCAAACCCCCGCCCAGCTCCCACCACCCACCCCAGCTGTGAAAGGGTTGTATCATGAATCTTTGTTGACAGTATAACACAATGACTCACCCCGTATCTATGCTCAATTTGGTGTGTGTGTGTGTGTTGTGTGTCTGTTTGTGTGCGTGTGTGTGTGTATGTGTGCTTGTGTGCACGTGATCTAGTAGAGTTACAGTCAATGATTGTTGACCTACTCAATCTCTGTACATGAATGGAAAACATCAGCTGTTCTCACTTAATGTAATCAGAACAAGACTTGGGGTGAGTGTGTGTGTGTGTGTGTGTGTGTGTGTGTGTGTGTGTGTGTGTGTGTGTGTGCGGGCGTGTGTGTTGTCAGAGTTCACAAGATGATAGACACAGTTGGTACAATGGGTTGAAAGGGGAAAAAATTGATAAGCAGTTTATGACTTGTGGCACAAACTCGATCCACTATGGGTTTTGCTACAGTACTACATTAATTCTTCTTAAAATATGCCCACATCTCCCTTTGAGCTGCAGACTGACTAAATTGAGGCTACTTATGTTTTGCAGCCCTGTAATAGAGGAAGGAAAAATAGCAATTGCAGGCTAACACAAACTGTGTGTGTATTTTCTGTAAGCATATGCTAGACAGTGGAACATACACTTTCAGACTCGGCATCTCAAAGCAATTGTAAATATCATCTTTCAAATCTCATGTCTGCTGTGCTGTGATTGATTACAAAGATGCACTTTACATGTACTTCGAGCACTGGTGCATAATCATTAACGTGTGTGCGTGTGTGTGTGTGTGTGTGTGTATGTTTTAACTCATTCAGTAACGCCTGTTTTCACAAATGCTCCAAGGGACCTGACGGTGGAGTCTGGCCAGGACGTCCAGATTCCCTGCAGCGCTCAGGGCCAGCCACAGCCCGTCATCACCTGGAACAAGGTTAGAGGCTAGAGCCGCTATTGGCTGAGAGAGGCAGTCGTGGCCCCGTCACCACGGCGATTGCGAGGTTGTATTGGGGTGACGGTGGTGGATCGGAGCGTGTGATGTGGGAGGGAAGGGAGAGGCACTGGGAAATGGTTTATGGTCGATAAATGTTTTGATGAGCTTTACTTGCTCAGGGTTACACCCCAAGACAGTGAAGTAATTCAGTGATTAATAAGTTTAATCCTATTCAAGCTCAAGTTTCCATCCAAAAAACGTAATGCAGAAAGCTGCTGTAAATCAGCTCTAAGTAGGAGTCCGTTGAAAAGTGAACAGCACAGTGGCCTACTTACTTTCCAGGTCCCATCTGTGAGGCTCTCAATCACTGTCTTGTTATTTGATCCCCGCCTCCACACGCTAGCTCCCAGGGTCGTGACCTTTGCCCCCCCCCCCTCCCACCTGCTCTCCCCCAGGATGGTGTACAGGTGACGGAGAGCGGCAAGTTCCACATCAGTCCTGAGGGTCTGGAGGTCAAGGACGTGGGCACCGCCGACGGCGGACGCTACGAGTGCGTCGCCCGCAACCCCATCGGCTACCAGGCTGTCAGCATGGTGCTCACCGTCACAGGTAAGGTGCAGCAAACGATGTTCTGTAGTTGAGGTGCAGGGTCAGCCAGCCAGTGCGGCGTCTCTGGAGCAGGGAGGGGTTAAGCGTCTTGCTCACGGATGCTTCAGCAGATATGATCAAACCCGGGCCTCTGGTTGAGGGACGGCCTTATTAACCACAAGGCTGGCCTCGCTGCTAAATGACAACAAACTAACTTGTACTGAAATAACTGAAATCCTGTGGCAACTTGTGACTTCCAATAATAGATTCTCTGTCTAAAAACCTGCGGCTCTCTCTTATTCATTACTACACACACAGTAACTCATATGACATCAGTATAACTATCCCATGTGAAAGAGATCCTTCATTTGACCAATTTGCAGCAAAGTAAAAACTGGATATTAGATTGCTGTCACCTTAGTGAACAGTCCACAAAGCGAGAAGCCCTCCCTTGGACTTTTTTGGCCAAGTCACCCACTGAATTAGTCAAACTCTTCTGTAATGCTATCAGATTCCTGTCAGCTCCTCCCTGTGTGTGTTGATGTTTCCTGCTGAGATTTCTCAGGTCAGACCGCAGCACTCTGCTGGTGAACCGTAAACTGTTTCAATGTGCTCAGTTGTTGTTGGACTCTCTCAGCCCTCACGTCACAATCTCACTGTTTGCAATGGCACACTCAGACGAAGGAGTGCGCCAGAAATGTGTTCACTGCAACTGAGGCAGGGAAGCTGAAGTGTAGCACCTTTAAAGGTGCTGTCACCTATTCTGTAGGAAGTACATCACACATTTGTAAACCTAAACTGTGTTTTCTAACCTTTGTTTTAACCTCTTAAATATGTTTTAACCACTGTTAACCTCACACAGGTTTAAGTATAGGTAGAGTTAAAAATGACTCATTCCAAAATGATTCATCCCACTTTAATGATAATATTAGCTTGGTGTGAGAGTGAGAGGCTTTTTGTGATCTGAGTGTTCATTGTTCAGCAAAGTATTTGATACTGCAGGGTACATGATTCATCCCTCATTATAAACTTTAAGTATACTTCAGTCTTCAAGAGAAAATTGCTTGGCTGGGGAACTTGGTTACAGAGCTGTTAGACCAAACTTTTAGTAGTCAGTTTAATTAAGATGAAAACAACAAATTATGTTAAATGAGAGACTTAAAATTAAACGAAAGAATGTAATAAGAGTCACAAAATGAGACATGCTGAAATGGAACGGAATTCATTGTTGGTTGATGCAGCTACTTGAGGCTCTGAGTGTCCTGGAGTATGCAGTCCTGTCTGATGTTGTTCATTGTAAACACCCTCATAAAGACTGAGGTCCAAACACATCCAGATTTTTTACTTGATTGAACTTGGCTCTAAGCAGTCTCTACCTCTCTCTGTGTCAACAGTACCTCCAGTCAGCCGAGAGGGCGACACCTTCGTGAGCACGTCCATAGAACAGGCCATCCGCAATGTGGACAGTGCCATTGAGTCCACCAGGAGACGTCTCTTTGATGGGTAAGATGTGAGAGACACACACAAACATACTCACACTCCATCACCAAAAGGACCAAATTAGAAAGCCATACTGAGATTGCACCCAATTCACACTTCCTAACACCAACTCCCCCATATTATTGTCATGCATATAAGATCTTTGCAAGGTGGCATGAAGACTTGGTGCAAAGTGTGTCCTTTCAGAATGGTTGCTAGCTATCATTACTGCAAGACACAGGCATCGTCACCAGCAAGTCAGGCAAACAAGGAGAGGGTTTTCCGTCCTAGAATCAGATCAAAGGCCACTCCAATTATATAAGCCACTTAACGCCACAACTTCATTTGAATACATTTCTTAGTGAATAAGATGAAAACTCTAACCTCTAACCTTAACCCTAACCCTAGCGCAAATAAATGCACAAATTGCCCTCACAACGCAAGGGACCTCATTGTTTGTCTCCTGCTACATTTCTGCATCTCAAAAAAACATGCCTTTGCAATGCTTACATAAGGGCTTTTCATTGTCGTTTTACCATTTCACCTCTTTTCATTGATGTGTCAAGATAAGAAGATCATCACCGAGATGAAAGGAAGTAAATGTCTTGAAGCCTTTGTTTATCCAGTGAAGTTTTCATTGCGCGCTCTCTCTCCTCTGCCACAGTAGGAGGTGTAGGTGGTTGCAATGTGAGTCATAAGCGTTTCCATCCTGTTGAATGATGTGGTTAGCAGAGGTGTTTTTCTTGGCGTGCACACACACACACACACTGCCCACACAAGCGTGCGCGAGTAGCGTGCGCACACATATGCACCTGGACACACACAAAGGAAGAAATGCACCCACATAAACACACAGGTAACCCAAATTGAGTTGAGGGGATTTCCAGCTCTCTTCTAATGACAATCACAGATCTAGAGCCAGCCTCTTCCTTGGCTGATGGCGCCGGGGTCTTTGAACATCCTTCGGAAAGCTCTTAATATACTACTATGATTAGGAGCACAGAATACTGGCTTTTATACCGGTCTCTCTCTTCATCCTCCTCGTCCTCTCTCATTGTCACTGTCTTCTTTCTTGGACAAGAATAATAGCTGAGTATCACGCTTTTAAAAGCCCCTTTTCACACTTCTCTATACACCCAAAGATAGCTTAGTTGACACTATTCTGCTTTTATCAAACTGCCACATTAAACATAATGGGGAAAGCTGTTTCTTTTTGGACATAGTGGAGCATTTTCTAAGGTTGAGAAAAGTTCATCTCTTAAGAGGAGAAGACATGATGTTGACCACTTTTTTGTGAGCCACTCAATCAGACAATCAGAATGACAATCAGAATGAAATTGGAGAACGTACCAGTAGAAAGGTTTGTAGTACTTGTTGCTCTGATCATAAAGCACATTGGCTGTGTTGCTGGAGTTTCTGGTACTGACAGTTAGACATAAGTACTATTTGCTGATAGTAGCAGCTGGTCATTATAGAAACAAAATGTGCGCGACCAGCTTTTTCAAATTATCACCACAAAATGCAATTAAGGTCACACTTTTTCAAGGAATAATTAATTCATGTGAAGCACTTTGCAATCCTGTTTTGCAAAGTACTATTCATGCTAATAAATTAAAGTATAATAAACTTTATTATGCTGTGCTATAATAAAGTTTATTGTAGAAATAACAGTTTGGCGCGTTTTGCTGCTATACCAGCAATCCAATAAAAGAGCTGCCTAACTTGACTGATTTCAGCCAAAATTTCTATGTTTCAAACATATTAAGACATCCGATGAAGTATGCCTGATTCAATAGCCACTTGGCTCACATGTGGATTATGTCATAATGTGAGCGTGCTTGTAAAATGAGGCCCTTTATTTTGATCTTGGCCCGGCTGGGACACCTGTGGATCTGGCACGTGGCTGCATTGTTTGCCACACCCTTAAGTCCAGGCCTAGCAGAGCTTCAAAGACTGGAGTTGTTAAAAAAAACAAGTACCTTGAGGTGGTAGTAAAGCAGTGCAGTGGTCTTCTAGAGGGGGTGAAAGCATGTACAACACACACACACACATGCAGACTTGCGATGGAGTAGATCCAACTTGTAGGTGAAATGACTGACTTGTGTGTGCCTGTTTTAGAAAGGCTTTGCAGGATGCTGGTCTGAACTCTCTCACCTGCTCTGGCTGCAGTGGAGAAATGTTCTGGAAAGTGTTTGTTCTCTCAGCCTATGCAGATCAGGGAAGACTCGCTGCCTGCTTTTTCCGCCCTCCGGGGAAAAAAAATTACTCGAAGGAATGCGATTTCAACATGACGTTTGAAATCGGCCTTATCTGTTCGCTTCCTTTCAATTTGTCTTCCTCTCACCCCCTATTTTTTTTTTCTTGTTTCTCACCTTGTTTGCTCTTTCTCCACGCTCTCTCACATTATATTCACTATCCTTTTTGTTTTCTCTCTTTTCGTACGCTTTCTCCCTCCTTCCCCCCCACCCCGCCTCCCTCTCCCTCCCATCCCTCTGTCCCTCCAGTCAGCCTCGCACCCCAGGCGAGCTGCTGGCTCTTTTCCGGTACCCGCGGGACCCCTACACGGTGGAGCAGGCGCGCGCAGGAGAGATCTTCGAGCAGACGCTGCTCCTCATCCAGAACCACGTCAACCAGGGGCTCATGGTCGACACCAACGGCACCGGTGAGGCTGACACCCACACACGCATAGAGGAAACCCATGTGAACATCATATGTCTCACTTTACTGTACTGGAATCGTTAAAGTTGCACTACACAAAATGTTTACCTAAAAATGCACCTGTTTTTTTAGCCTAAATCACTGGGAGTGGGGCTACAATTTTAGTGTCTGTCATGGAAACTGGCAGGAACTATTCTCTGCCTACAACAAGTGATGAATCAAAACTTAAGACTCTTGTCTCTTTGGTTTCCTGTGGTATAAAGCATCATAGAACGGCCGAGTTGCTGTGTGCAGCTTACTGACGTCAGTTCAGTTTTCAAACAGTTACCTGTCACTGCTGTTTGAAGCTACCAGCATGAGAAGTTGCCAAGTGCCTCATTGACAAATCATATCGGCTGTGTTTTGACAGGGAAACCCAATTTGACAGTCAGAATCGAGAGTATTGACTTCTCTGTGATTGTTTCTTTCATTTACATCTTTCTCTTTCCCTCCATGTCACACTCTCCTTTGTGAATGTGGCTGTAGCTTATGCTGCGTTTAATGCAAAGTGTGAATATTTGTTGAGTGACTTGACGGCTCAAAGTAATGATTGGAAGTGTGCGTGCATTCAGAATAGCTTGAAGCTGTCAAACGGCGTGACTGAAGTTTTTGTAGACTTTGGTTGCTCATGATAATTATTCTCATCTCTTGCACCCTTGACACACATGCAATTAATGAGTGACACATTTGAGTTGCTACTTATTGCAGCAAACAACAAGTAGTTGTGTCCTGCCATTGCATTTTATGCTATCATTGCAACACACAAGTTTAATTTACACAAGCAGTGAAATGGTCGACCTGCTTAAAGATGTTTCCTGTATTGAATCACAAACTACATATGGAGATTCATATTGAATTGGTTTAAGGAGGAGAGTCTCACATCCCTAGTCCACACAGATATCCTGTCTCTGAAGACTCTCTGGCTGTAGAAAGCCAAGCACTGCTGCTCTCAGTCAGGGTGTGAACAACCTCAGAGGAGCCCATGGAAGTCTGCTGTCTGTTTGACTGGTGTTTCAGGGTGGGGCTATTGACACACCATTGCTGTTGACTGTGCCGCATTCATATTATATGGGAACAGCCATGCAAAGAACTTGATTGTTAAAAGAAATTTTGTGGAGGTGTTCATGCATTTGAACACCCACTCAGGTGGATGGCTTACATGAGTAAGATTTGCAACTCCACTTGCTCAAATTGATACGTTGCAACACAGGAATAAATCTCATATAAAACGGCAACATGCATAGATCAGTCCACACAAGTATGCAAATTAAGTGAAAGAAGTCTGATACTGTAGTTTCTGTACAACGGAGCAAGAAACAGTGGAACACAGTGAACTTTTCTGGACGAATGGGAAATTGTTCTTGAATGACGGAAGTGTGTAGTAGTGTGATCTCTTGTCTTCATGTGTGTGACGCCCCGTCTTTGCCCCGTCACATCATGTGAACGGCTTCCAGATGGGACGGCGAGCAGACCAGTCGTTTAGTCTGAACTGCCATTTTTGGGCAACACTTCAATGGTCTGTAAACTTAATTTTCCCTCTAGGCAAGATAGATGGCCAGTACAAGGCATGTAATCCCAGTAAGTCTCTGGGTTGCCTTGAACTACTTAAAGATTGTAGATACATGGAAGATACATATGCATACTTATCAGACTGGCCATTATTATGTTAAAATAATGACATCTATGACAGATGTCATTATTTTGATCTGAAATTAAGCCGGGACATCCTACTGGATTCAGCAAAAAAAAAGTCCCGTCCAGTTTTCCAAGCAAAGTCTCAAGCAAAGCAGCCAACAATTCAATCCTCAACCACTCCATGAATTATCATCATGTTATTGTGAGCGTATTTGGCTGTGGATAAGCCTTCCATCTGCATGCCATTTTCTCCAGCGTTACCCAAGGGCTAGAGACGTAATCATGGAGCAGTTGACTAGGCGCCCGTAAACAGTTTTACTAGCCCTGTGTCACACCGCAGAACACTTAACCTAAAATCATTGTTGAACGCAGATCTGGCAGGACAAATTTTAAGATGCTTTGTGTCTTTGTGTGTACGGATCGACTCAGTCATGCATGCATGTGGGTTGGTGAGGGTGTGTATATGCATATGCATGAATTTGTGGGCATTTGCATATGCATGGGAGACATCCAGTGGTCTGGAGCTGTATTTTAACGTTATGATACATGAAAGCAGCCTAATGGGGGTTAAATTTAACAGTCACAAAGGTTAAATGGGCTAGATGTGTACAGAATCAACAGAACAGTGAACTATTGGAGTATCAGATACTTGGTTCAAGAAAGGAACCAGAGACAGATGAGAAAGAGGGGGAGGAGGAATAGTGTGTGAGAGTGGGAAGAGTGAAAGGTAGGAAAGGGAATAAAGAAAGAGAAGAAAATACAGACAAGGGTCAGTATTGGAGACAAACAGAGAGACAGAGAAAGGGAAAGAGAAATAGAGGAGTGTGAAATATGAACAGAGAGAGAGAGAGAGAGAGACAATGTTTTCATTACTTATGCCAACAACCAAGTGTTCATTGTTGCGTTGGCCCTGGACCAAGCTCACAGAGGGATTTCTGCCTGTCAGCAAAAACAAACGTGCTGTTTTTATTGTATCTCTACTTGATCTGGGAGGGGGACACCCCGGTTTCGCCCATCCTCCACCGAACACACACACACACACACACACACATACACACACAAATCCCCCCACACACACAGACACACCAGAGCCAAGATGAGTTCATCTGGAACTGTTCCTTGAATTATTCGGTGAGAGAATGTAGGGAGAGGGAGAGAGGGCTTGTAGTTTTTGATACCATTTCATTTGTCGACAGAAAGTCTCACCTTACCCCCATTGAGGTCGGCCACACACACACACACCTACACACACACTTGTGCTCATGCTTAACCCTCACACCACATTTCTAACACATCACAAGCACACACACATATACACACCTGCTATACACATATGCTGCACACTGGAGCTATTGCACAAGAGCTCTCACATATCAAAGCAAGTCAGTACAGGTTAGTGAAACACTGCAATCTTTCCACTCTCTTAGCCAGGAGCAATGTGTGATCATGTCTACAGTAAAAATATCTGATATGTGAATCATATAAACAAACACTAGATTACATTCTATTTTTATGGCTTGGATGTGGTGATTTTCTTGCTTAAAACTGGGTAGAAATGAACGTTGGTATTGTATTTTAGCGCTGTATTTTAGCGCTGTATTTTCACAACCACCTAAACCCCAGCCAGACGCTCCATGTGCTGAATTTATTCCGCCTCCCCCGCAGCATTCCGCTACAACGACCTGGTGTCGCCCCACTTCCTGGAGGTGATCGCCAACCTGTCCGGCTGCACGGCCCACCGCCGTTTCAACAACTGCTCCGACATCTGCTTCCACCAGAAGTACCGCAGCCACGACGGCACCTGCAACAACCTGCAGCACCCGATGTGGGGCGCCTCGCTCACCGCCTTCGAGCGCCTGCTGAAATCGGTCTACGACAACGGGTTTAACCTGCCGAGGGGCGCCACCGACCGGCAGCATAACGGATACAGGCTGCCCCTCCCCAGGTTGGTGTCCACCACCATGATCGGCACGGAGACCATCACCCCCGACGACCGCTACACGCACATGCTGATGCAGTGGGGTCAGTTCCTGGACCACGACTTGGACGCGACGGTGGCGGCCCTCAGCCAGTCGCGCTTCTCCGACGGCCAGCTGTGCACGCAGGTCTGCACCAACGACCCGCCGTGCTTCCCCATCCAGTTCCCGCCCAACGACCCGCGGCAGCTGCGGAGCGGCGCCCGCTGCATGTTCTTCGTGCGGTCCAGCCCCGTGTGCGGCAGCGGGATGACGTCGCTCCTCATGAACAGCGTGTACCCACGGGAGCAGATCAACCAGCTGACCTCCTACATCGACGCTTCCAACGTCTACGGCAGCTCGAGGCACGAATCGGAAGAGATCCGCGATCTGGCCAGCCAGCGGGGACTGCTCCGGCAAGGAATCATCCAGCGGACGGGGAAGCCGCTTTTGCCGTTCGCCACCGGACCGCCTACGGAGTGCATGCGAGATGAGAATGAGAGTCCGATTCCCTGCTTCTTGGCCGGGGATCACCGCGCCAATGAGCAGCTCGGTCTGACCGCCATGCACACGGTGTGGTTCAGGGAGCACAACCGCATAGCCACGGAGCTACTGAGGCTGAACCCCCATTGGGACGGAGACACCATTTACCACGAGGCCAGGAAGATAGTGGGGGCCCAGATGCAACACATCACCTACAGTCACTGGTTGCCGAAGGTAAGGACCGTCTCATATTCCTTTATTTTCATATACTTACCTCTGTCTCTGAAGACCAAGGCAGTTATCAATAGTAATAACTTGTAACGTTAAAGGTGGTAATGATGGTGATAAGGAAAATGCCTATTGTGTTCCATCTCCAATCCCCCAGATCCTGGGTGAGGCAGGCGTGAAGCTGATGGGTTCCTACGGCGGCTACAACCCCAACGTCAACGCCGGCATCTTCAACGCCTTCGCCACCGCCGCTTTCCGCTTCGGACACACCCTCATCAACCCCATCCTGTACAGGTTGGACCAGGACTTCCAGCCCATCCCCCAGGGCCACATCTCCCTGCACCGGGCCTTCTTCTCCCCCTTCCGCATCGTCAACGAGGGCGGCATCGACCCGCTCCTCCGCGGGCTCTTCGGCGTCGCTGGGAAAATGCGCGTTTCGACGCAGCTGCTGAACACAGAGCTGACGGAAAGGCTGTTCTCCATGGCGCACGCCGTGGCGTTGGATCTGGCCGCCATGAATATACAGAGAGGGAGGGATCATGGCATACCGTCGTACAATGATTACAGAACCTTCTGTAACCTGACCTCGGCGCAGACATTTGATGATTTGAGGAACGAGATTAAGAATCCAACCGTCAGAGAGAAACTGCAGAGGTAAGGGAAATGTAAACGACTAACAACTTTTAGCATTGTCCATAGCCTGTTGACAATAGCAATAAGGAATTCTGTGGCCTATAGACTTGCATCTGAACAGATTTTAGGAACCTCAGCCTTCATCAAGGGTTCACGCAATCCTGACGCGGAAAAAAGAAAATCTGCGTAATTAGTCTAGATAGCATGCTCACTGTGAGGTTTTGTGCCAGTGCACAGTTGTCTTGTACCTGACTATTTCCATGTCTGGCAGGTTGTATGGCACTCCTCTGAACATCGACCTGTTCCCTGCCCTGATGGCTGAAGACCTGGTCCCTGGCAGCAGGCTGGGGCCTACCCTCATGTGTCTGCTGGCGGCCCAGTTCAAACGCCTGCGAGATGGCGACAGGTAAGATCACAACACACGCCACCTCCATACCCTGGAAAGATAAAGAGATGCCTCCAGTCTCTCCAGCCAGTCCCTTTTAGAGTATTGCTTTCTCACTTTTTCCCCTTTTGAGATGTATAGAATGCTACGTATTGAGGTTCTGCATTTTGTCAGTGATGGGAACTTTTGCCATTGTACGATAAGGACTAAAGGTCTTTTTAAGCAGTAGTTTGTTCTTAGTAGTTTGTTCTTATTTATACCTCTTATGAGTAGAACAATCAATAAGAACTTCTTTAAGAGGTAAGGAGAGATATGGCTTTTTTTCCTCTATTTCTCTTCAATCATAATCATTCACTCTCTTCTCCTCCCCCGCCTCCTCTTCGTCATCTTCAGGTTCTGGTATGAAAACCCCGGCGTGTTCACCCCGGCCCAGCTGACCCAGCTGAAGCAGGCCTCTCTGACCCGGGTGCTGTGCGACAACGGGGACAACATCACGCGCATCCAGCCGGACGTCTTCAGCGTGGCCGAGCTGCCCCACGGCTACGGCAGCTGTGACGACGTCCCCAAGATCGACCTGCGCATGTGGCAGGACTGCTGCGAAGGTAGGGGGAAACAGAGGGGATGGATGGATGAGGAACAAAACAGATGCAGTTAATAATGTAGAACAACATTTACACAAAATGATGCAAATATTCAGCAAAAAGTGACTCTGGGTATTGCATGCCGCATGCGTGTGATTCTGCAAACACAAGGGCGTAGCAGCACTGTTTCGATCATGTCTAGCACGTCTTTCATGTAGTCATATGTATCTTTATCTTGCCAAATCTTCAGTGACATATCCCATTTTAACACACCAAAAGAAAACATGCTTCACAAGCAATAACAGGACAGGATGTTATCTAGACGTCTCATCCGATGGCTTACACAGGTCCAGCATTGGGACTGCTTTGTAAGATGAAAGCCGGTACAACATCCTCACCCAGTGTTTCCCTTTGATAACGTCTCCATGAAGATAGCCCAGCTTCAAAATAATCACTGGTTATATGCTACAATTTACAACACCCCCTGTGTACGGCTGATGGCAGATATCACTCTGCATGGAAGCTGCTTGCCTGGAACTTGGAAGAACAGATGAGATAGGGAAGAAATGAAAGAGTAATCATTTTTTCAGGAAATGAAGTGAATGGGAGCTTGGACTTGTAGGTAAACAAAGCCTGGGCTCGTTTCTCTCAGGCTTTTGAGAAAGGCGAGGCTTCCATCTGTCAGACGTTGATTTAGTCTGACAGATGGACGTTCTGCAGTCAGCGTAAAGTAAAGTTTAAAGTCAAATGTCATGAACTGTTATGCCAGTGCTACTCCGCTGGATCTCCACTCCACTGAAACAACAGGGGACCTCCTGTTCCTGAACATAACATTCATGACATAACCAATGTACTTTTCACAGACATCTCAGGTTAGAGATGGTATTCGGAGTTAAGACCTGGATGTTTAAGCATTCCACCAGTGGGTGCAGCTGACAAAGCCAAAAGGAGATGAATGAAGAGGCATCCCTCGCTGTTCTATACCAGCATGAGGGTCTTCAGTGGCTGTCTCCTATCAGTGATTTGGAGATATGATCAGTTGTGGCCTGGATTGCAAGAGAAAATCTGATGAACTCGATTGGCCTGTATAGCTCAGGGGCTGAATGCAGTGCAATGACTTTTTGTGTACCAGTAATCATGAACAAGCTGAATGAGCTACAAGTGTGAGGAAATGAATGATTTGTTGTTGCACTCAGAATGGCTGGAATATAGGGCTTGGCCATTGCAGGATTAGCCACAGAATAAGACTTGGGTTTCTTAAACTGTAGATGCGTATGAGTTTTTCATGTTTTCACAGGAGTTTAATGTTCGCCGAAACCCTTGAACGCTCATAACTGCCCGGCTTCTCCTGGGTGGTTGATGGAGAATACAAGGCCTTTTTCAGTGGAGCTTATAAGACATATTATGGCCATTTACTGCACACTGTGAAACACACTGCCACAGTCTCCCTACCTTTTCCATTGAATCACTGGTGAAGTCATGCAAGAAGTGCTGAGTGAAAAAGAGCATTCAGGTCACATGGCTTCTGACTGCTCTATACACCCCAAGTTCTACCCACTAATAGCTATGACTTCACATGTATGGGCTCTTAACCACCAGAGTTACCCGAGTCAATAAAATTGCACACAATTAACACTTGTGAATATAGCATCGGATCTAAAATTTGCGCATTCATATGCCTATACTGAATTGGTATTTTCTAATGCATAGGGCCAAATCACATCGACTCAATGTTATATTGCTGCTGTCACTGGAAAAACACATTACTTCAATTTTGGTGTTTTCCATCCTCTTACTTCAATTGAAAATTTACAGTTACAAACTTTGTGTTGAGTTTTATATTTCTACTTTTATGACCCCTTGGGCCCTTGAAACATGTTAAAAACCCATTGAATAATTGCAAAAACACATTGGATGACAACATCAGTGTTCCTTTCTTACTTTGTGATAAAAATATACTTTTTGTTTTTTTGAAGATATGTGGTTTTGATCCGACAACTGCGAGTGAATGATTTGGGTCAATCCATGTACATCTGGAGGCAGTTTGGCTTGTGTGTCGAATCAACAGGGTACCGAGCTAGATTTGGGATGAACGATTTTCCTGATTGAGGGAGAGGGCTGAAAAATATGTTTTCAACAGATTCAGTTGTATGAAATATGTCGGCGCCGTACAGTATGAACAGTCATGAAATGGTAGATGGGGTAGATATCTAGTTCTAGTTTTCCAGTAGATTGTACTAAACTTGAACGAGGCCTCCACATCTAGTGGTCCGTTGCCTTCTCAGAGACAGCTATGATATTCTGGGACAAAACAAGCAGCAGTTTAATAACCAGCACATGGTGCCTCTTAATCATTCTCCTTTCATCCCAGATTCTGACCCCAGTGCTCACCCTTCCTTTACAAAATGAACAAGAGAAGCGCTAAGCTAATAAACAGAGAATATCCTGCCAGACAGGGGAAGGAGGGAGGGAGGAAGAGGGTTAAGGCGCTTGTTTCTGCCTGGCGAAACTAAACCGTAGGCAGATTCACAGTTTTATTTGGCTCAATAAGGAGAGCGAGAGAGAGGATACCACTGAGAACTGTTGTATGTGTGTGTGTGTGTGTGTGTGTGCGCGTGTGTGTGTGTGTGTCTGCAGCGCAGCGGGGTGTGAGCGTGCTTCTGTGCGCTCATCCGTGTCTGTCAGCATGAGATAGGATGTCTTGTTGTTTTGAGATCGTCTTTGTCTTTTACGGCCGGTTGCCTGGTAAATCAAAGGCATTCTGAGGCCAAGCGGCAGGCTTTAAGGCTTTTACGGTTAAAGGTGCAGCCCACCTAATTGCAGGGCCTGAACTGTCCTTTCTCAGGTTTACTCAGAAGTCTCTTGATGCACTCGCTGATGCTCAGCACGCCCCAGATGTGTACGGGAGGACTGTGTGTGTGTGTCTTTTATCTTTTCTGATGTGGGTGCAGTGTGTGATGGCAGTGTGAGAGTGAGGCATCACACCACAGTAAGTCTCAGATCAGCACTTTGAAGCGGGATGAAAGAGAGCTGCTGATAGCAGCGTCAGCAGTCAGCTAGTCACCTTCTCACCTACTGATTCACTCAAGTTTCTCAATCAGCTCATGTACGTTTTCCTATTTCATGTCTGTGTGTAGGGGATGTGTCTGTGCACACATTGGTCTCTGGTTGTAGCATGGTCATTCATAATAGGGGGAAACATTTGCCTTGTACAGAATCCCCTTACAAAGCATATTAAACAAGAAAATGTAACCTGATTGTGATTCTCTTGAGGACGTTTTCGATACTGTACGCCGCTGAAGAGTAGATTTCTTCTCAACCTGTGTGATTCTTGTTGTCTGTTAGTTAACTGCAGTGTGTTTGACCCCTCCAGACTGCCGGACCAAGGGTCAGTTCAACGCCCTGTCATATCACTTCAGAGGACGCAGGTCAGCTGACCACAGCTACACAGAGGATAGACCTGCTAACAGCATCCAGGAGACCAGGTAACACAAGAAGGCAAACATTATATTATTATTTAGTAATTATCTGTATGTGTAAAATGTTGAAAAATGTCTAATCGTTAGATGCAAAACGTCTATAAAGACACTGCAGCGTCAATATGCAGCTAGAATGTTATAAAAATGCTTTCTGTAGAAATATTTTAAGGATAATGTGTGATGGAGGAGCCTTTAGTCTATGTGACCTATTATACGTCCAGCAGTGTGAACTTTAAAATGTGAGTTTGACACGACTATAGGAAGCCAAGACTATAGAAAAGAGTTTAATGATTGAAATTCAACTTATTTTTATGTTTGTTCGTTGCAGCCCAGCGGAGGAAGCCAGAGAAAATCCTGTCAATGTCACTGTGACCTCCAAACCAAGCACTGAACCCTCAATCAACGACTTCCAGGACTTTGTCTCCGACATGCAGAAGACGATCACAAGTTTACGAAAGCAGGTGTGTATCCCTAACACACACACACACACACACACACACACACAAACAAATATACTGCTAACAGTAGCTCTAGTTTCATCATTTTGTGAAGAGAACTCAGAGATTTTTAGTGTTTCATCTGTGTTGTCTGTGTACAAGAACCAGCCATCTAAAAACATTTCCTGCCTACCGCCTACTTTTATTGGTCCATAATCTTCAGTGCTTCATTACTTCCTTGCTCTTAAGTCCACACATGCCTTTGCTCTTTGAGTTGTAAGTTGACTCCTGAACATGCTACATGCATTGACACTGTTTAACCCCCATACATACAGGCATGTTTTCATTAACCTGTTAGTGGCACAATCAATTCCTGTGGATGGGGCCTTGCACCCTGACCCTGAAAGTTAAAAAAAAAACAAAAAACAGTTGGGCGGGTGCGTGTGTGTGTGTTTGGGAGAGGGGGGGTTGATGAAGTATACAACTATATGTACGTTGATGGGGGTTGAGGCAGGTGGGTTGGCTTTAAAGGATGTGGAATTGTTTAGTAGGACAAGATTCCTCACTTGTTAGGTCATGTTGTTCATATATTTTTGTGCCCCATAAGACACACTACAAGCTGAAATGTGTTTGACACTTTGCGTCCTTGCGTCTTTTGCAGATTAAAAGACTTGAAGCCCGTCTGAGCAAGACAGACTGCACTGATACGGAGGGTCGCGAGCGAACGGACGGAGACAGGTGGAAACAGGACCCCTGCACCACATGTGAATGCAGAGTACGTGAACACCTATAGCTTATCCTGTCCATATGCGACTTGCTCTGCACCCGCATTCAGTACAACGCTCCCATCCCTGCCGCACACACACACACAGGCACACAGCACCTAACGCACTCACTTTTCACAGCCTCCAAAGCTTATCGTGCCAGCGCATCGCGTTTCCCTCGCACCTTTCCTCAGCGGTCGATCAGATTGCGCGCCCCGTTTCTAAGCCCGGTTTTAAATGTCCCGTTTTCTCCCTCCTCACCTCCTCCAGAACCTCTTGGCAGGGCCCCCCCCCCCCTCCCTCCTGGCACCGGCGTCTGCGTTCAGTGTGTTTGTGTGCGTCTGCCGCTTTCCTGGCTTTCAACTCTTTATCTCTCTGATGCTCTCTCCCTGCCAGCCTGCTGGCAGGAGCGGCGGCGTCCGCCTGCCAAGCCTGGCACTCTTTGAACCGTCAATCCTCCTCGGCCCCGTCTTTCTTCCCCACTTACCTTTCATTGCTATCCTTCCCACCCAAAGTTTATTTTACTCGCTGCGTCTGTTTGTTACACCTGTCAGTTGCTCTTTTCGGCTCCTTTTTTTCCCTCTACTTCTCCTAAACAATCCTCTCCTTCTCTGTAATTGGAGGATTTTTGTAATAATTCAATTTGACAGGCAGAAGCACAATGAGAAACTGTCTGGGAAAGCACAGTTTGGCTCAATACGTCATGTTGTTGCTCCACTAAAACAATATTCTTCATTGTTCGGTTTGGCCTCATTTAGTCTGGCTACCAAGAAAAAGCACAAGACAGTGGCAAAATAAATGACCAGCTCATAACACACATATGCAAATCTGCAGCTTCCGTACTGATGTTATCTACATCTGTAACGTGAATATATTTGATACAGTCTAGACACCTTTTCTGCCCTCTGCAGTTAATGTAGACACACATTTTGCATATCCTGTATATATTCTGTAAATTCACATATCTTTTCATATTCTCATATTCTCCTCACATATTTGTCTTTTTTCTTCTTTTTCTTTGTCTCAATTTGTTCCACTGCTGTTATTTTGCGCACCTTGCATCCATGCAGTAAATACATATATTTTCATACTTTTCACTCATTCATGTTTCAGTGTTGTAATTGTCAGTTTGCATTATGTTCAACACCCTCCATTTGCTCCGTTCTTATTTTGATCCGATTATTTCTTTGCTGTATCCTAATTTCCCTGCTGCGACAACCCAATTTCCCCCACAGGGATCATTAAAATTTTCATCCAGTCTAATCTAATAAGGTAACTGACCTGTTTCCCCTGTATCCCCCGACACCTATCCAGGATGCCCAGGTGACCTGCTTTGTGGAGTCTTGCCCACCAGCCGAGTGCAAAAGGCCCGTCAAGCTAAAAGGCGCCTGCTGCCCGGTGTGCCTGGCGCAGGCGGACACCGAGAGCAGGCATCAAGCGGACACCCGCCACGCATAACCCTCAGGACCCCCCCGACCAACACGCCCTCGTGTCTGAAACACACACACTCACACGCAGCGATCCAGAGAGAGGATGAGACTCTTCCAGGTGTGCTACGCCGCAGCCACCGGCACCCAATAGCCTCGTTTTTTTTTTTTTGTTTGTTTTGTATTGTTTTTCTTTTATCAGGGGAGGGGGTTGATTTTTTTGTTTTGTTTTGTTTTTGTTTTTTGGATTGTCGCACCCTCCAAGGCCAACAGCCGGAGGCTCGGTTTGAAATCCACTGGCAACGAGCCAGCGAGCGCTAAATGGATTTATTTCCGAACCGATGGGTGGATGGATGGACGGACGGATGGATGGACGGACGGACGGACAAACCTCTTCTCCTTGCTCGGGCCTCCCAGAACACGGGAGTCCACCGGGGCTTCTGAAGCGCTACCACCAGCCACTGTGTTTGCACCCCTGCGACTAAACACATGGTGACGACACGCGGGGCCAGTCGCCGTCGTCAGGCAGGAAAGGGAAGGCGAGCGAAAGGCGGCGGCCATTTTGTTGTCTCACGAAACTTTCTCAGGTTAGAGATGCCGAAAAACTGGTGCTATCCCCCGCCCCCCCTTTTGTTTTTTGTTAATGATTTAATCACTAAATACAAACCTTCAAAGTATTGTTTTTTTGTTTTTGTTTGTTAACAATATGCAAAGCAATCTATATACACTCATTATATGCCTTTTTATGGTAAATCACAATTGAGAGAATCTTTTTTTTTATTCAATCTAAAAGACATTTTATGAATAGAGTTACTTCATCTTTTAATCTAAGGTGCTTTATATCATGTTATAAATATGTATTTTTTTTCTCCCTTTTTTGTATAAAAATGCTTACATATGAAGATAATGTGAAGCCCTACAAAAACTTTTGTAATGCAAAAAATAATGTCTACTGAATATTGCCTCTCTCTCCATGGACGACTTGTTAGTTAACACACTTATGGGATTTCTGTATTTTTCTGGCCTGTCCCTGAACTCAACATGACGCGATGTTGTGCTCTTTTTCACACTTTCATTTTGCTTTCAAAAAGCAGTGAAAAAAAATCCCATTGTTTTTTTTTTTACCACTGTATTAACCTGAACCTTCCTCCCAGTATTTCCCCTCGATCTCCTAAAGCCAAATGTATAACTTGATAACTTCGAAAATTGCATAGTAGCACGTGTTTATCCATGAAATTATGTCTGAATGTTGTAATGAGGTCAGGATTTAGCCTTGGTACTGCTAAGTCTACCGCAGCAGTATTCTCCTTCTGGCCCAGTGTCCGCTCACACATTTCTTTTTTCCTTGTATAGTCTTTAGTCCACAGACTACACACAATTGAAGGACTGCTACCTTTTCTATTGACTCTGTTTCTTCTCTGCTGTTCTGGACCCGCAGCTCTCCGACTCCAGTTTACACAAGGACACGCTCGCATGCATTCCTTCGTCAAGCATTCACTCCCGTTTCTCTGTCTTTTTTTTTTTATAATTTGTTTTTTTTCGTTCACGTGTGCGACCGACGGTTCGGTTTTTCGGACGTCTTCCGCATCGATGGGCAGGAACGCTCGTCCCGGCTCATGTTTCCTCGCCGCCGACGGAGACCGCGAGGCCCGGGCTGACGTCATTTGGCCGAGCATGTGTGAAGCGCAGGCTCTCTCTAGCCCTCTGACCCTCATTCCGCTGTAATGGAAGCCATATGAGAGAGGAAGCGAGGGGGAAAAGTAGGGGAGGGTGGGGCGGCGACGACCGGGATGCAGCGTCAATCAAAACAACTGAGCCTCGGCTGTCTTCTTACTGTCAGCGGGCGGACAGATTTATCCCTCCGACTCCCCGCTGACGGGCCTTACACATGTACTGTACATAGACCGACGCCACTCATTGGATCCCATGCACTGGCTCGCTTCGTGTAACACAAGTTTTTGTTTTCCTATCTTCCTTTGCTCCTAATTGTCGTGTAGCGGGGGCCGCAGCTGCAGCGTTCCTTTTCCATTGTTTTCTTTATGCGGTAACGTCCTGAGAATGCTGTCTGTCGCGAGGCAGAAATAGTACGCTCCGGAATGTTCCATTCAGGATTCCACTGAGATTGTGCAAGGAGACAGTGCCGCAGATCACGGGGGCTGGCAGCCGCACTGGCAAATTGGTATCATACCTTTGTGTTTAAATGTACTGGACAGGTTCGTACACCGAACTGTGTTTACGGTGTGTGTGTACGTTTCTCTCCTCCTTCATCACTTTCTCTCGTCATTTATTCGTGGCTCTTCCTGCTTTACCGTTTTTGTACTCACGCTATTCCATGATGTGTACAAATGTGTGTGAATGTGTATGCATAAACGTGTGTTTGTAGGTATGGATGTGTGTGTGTGTGTGTGTCTTCTGTCTCAATAATATGCTTAAGGCATTTTGGCAAATGTCCCAAGGTTTGGCTGCCAAAGCACTGTGACCTCTCTTCCCCTGCATTACCAGTCATCATATTCATACATTTGTTGTATTATTTTGTTCCTTTTTTTCATGTTTATTCTCTATTCTCATTGTGGTCCTCCCCTTTGTTTTTTATTCCCCCCCCAAAAAAAAGAACTCCCAAGTGTCAATGGAATGCACTGCTCTGCAAGACTGAACATGCTTCACCTACACTGTCCCCTAAGGAGTGGTCAATGTGGATATAGTACCTATCTGACATTTGTATTGTACGTTTGCCAAAGAATTGTTTGCACTGTAATGTATGCCTCTTGACAATAATAATAAAAAATAGGCCACATTTGAATTACAGCCACACTTGTTCACGCCTGGTCTTTGTCCTAGATTCAAAGTCTTGCTATTGATCAGGCCTTTGCACTGTATTAGCAGAATTACCGCACTTCCCTGGGAACTTCCAATGCCTTTTGATACTCACGAGCTGCAGACACCGTTGTACTTCCTAACCCCTGTGCTGTCGATTGTTCTCAGTGTCTCTGCGTGGCTCTCAGCTGTCGGCAGGCTTCGGACACAGACGCCAGACGACACGGCATCAGAATGCGAAGCGTAGACAAACAGGAAGCAGCTGTGTAGCGTTTGGGTCGCGGCGTTCAAAGATGAGTAATATTAGCCGCCGTAGAGCCTGATAAATGTGAACATGTGAAGTCATGCCTGCCTCGGAACGTTCGTCACATGCGCCCTCCGCAGATTTTCTGCTACACAAACTGCATTTGGATTCGGAAGGTTTTGTGGCAAACGATTGCAGGAATTTGTCTCTTTTTTTTTTTTTTTTTAGATTCCTCGGACATGAGCGAATGGAACGTACTTAATGAAACTGAACAACCTCTGGGTATTGATCAATTAAAGTCCCGACTTGAACACTTCTTGACGTAAAGCAGTGGAACTCTGGTGTCCATTACTGGCTTCCCACTCTCTCTCTCTCTCTCTCTCTCTCTATCCCTCTCCTTTCCTTCCTCATTCCATCCACGTCCCTCCCTCCCTCCGTCCGTCCTCCACGCTTCTCCCTGCAGGCAGAGGCCGCCCTGGCAGCCGGGGGAGGGGGGAGGTGGGGGGGGGGGGGCGAGTGGATGGAGGCTCTCTGGATGGAAAGCGGCCCAGGAAATGAGGTTTCCAGTGGCTGCGCAGATAAAAGGGCCTCCGTCCTCCAGCCAGGCAGGGAAAAGACATTATCGCCCCGACAACGAGGGACCTACCTTACTCCAAGTAATAGGTCTATTCCTGGGAGATCCGAATACACACACACACACACACACACACATCCTCTGGGTCGTTCCCATATCTCCCACAGTCCTCGCCTGTTGTACAGCTTCCCTCCACCCACCCACCCCTCTCCCACCCCCACCCCCCAATCCCCCTCCTTTCCCAATTTCTTGGCCGTCGTCTGAATGAAACCCCCGCTGTTTACTTTGGAGAGAGATGGACAACCTGATTATGTAAGTGAGGAAGTGCTGTAGGTGTTCAATGGCTGGGGCCAGACACAGGCAGACAGTATGACACACACACACACACACACACACACACATACACACACACACAAAGGCCTGTCAAGAAAACCACGTATCGGCCCACAAAATCTGATATATGCAATTGAGCCTTAAGCATGGTTCATTCTAGCCTCGCTTATACCCGTCCAGTGCATTTCAGGTCCGGAGGTGTCTGGGGGAAAGAGGCTGGGGATTGTGGGTTTTCGGGGAGGTTTGGACAGGACACGAGCCTGCAGCTGCATAAGCCCCGGCTGCCCGGCGAGCCTCTCACTTCCCACTCATCACGTACTGGAATTTCATTTAGGCAATTGGCTCGCGGCGTTGCACCTCTCGCCGGCCAAGGTGGGGAATTCTTTCCCTTCGCTAATGGAACGTCATTCTCATTTCCAGAGCGAGGGGGGATGAAAGGGAGAGAAGTGGCGTCCCGCTGAGGGAAAATGGGTTCTGCATCCCGGGATTCAAAGGACTGGAGGGATGGCTTGTCACCCCCAGTGGGTGGGAAATGTCATGAGATGGCCTCCCGCTAGTGTTTTTGGCTCTGACACACAAGCCCGCTGGGTTTTTAGTGCAGGTGCGCGCACATACAGTTACAGTATGTGTAATCCGGGGCTCAGGAAGGTGTCATGTGGCACAGATTACTGATTACCTGCTTGAAATTAACAGTGATACAGTCTACCCGCGTACTCAAACACAGTAATTTAGTCTGATACTTTCAGGTATTCTGGATTAGTTTAGCTCTGAAATCTACAGATACTTTGTTCCACTTTACAGACTGCACTTTGAAAAGAACTTCCTATCATCATCTACATGATTAACCATGATTTCAAGACTTGTAAAATAATTTTGTCTTATAATGTCATTTTCAAAATGCCTTTTCCCCACATATTTTCTCTGAACATGCAACTGCTGAAGTGTACAACAGTTGTACTATTACAACTGTGCTTTTTAAATAAGGAAGTTATCAATATATTTTTGAACTAAAGTTATTGCAAACCAACCTTTCATTAACCGTATGACTGAAAGTTGGTGAGGTGGGGGTGTGTGTGTGTGTGTGTGGGGGGGGGTGATGTCGGCTGAGATGGGATTTAGATATATGTTGTTTTGGACTGTGGGAATGGTATGTAGGAGATCTTAGGCTGGGCGGTGTTTCCCTTTAATGTCAATTGTCACTGTGCCACTGTCTATGTGATGCGCTATGTGTCTTGTTCCAGTAACTTGTGTCAGAATATCTGCAATGTCCAATGCAAAACCATCAACTCTTGTATACCTGATTGTTGTTGTAATTTATGACTTTATCCAGTAGGTTTTGGTTGGAGAATTTCCTCAATGCATCAAAGGCTGTGTAATGCTTCGGTTGAAGTGAAAACATGAAAATCTACATAATGACGAGGTTTCCACAGGACAACAGCGATGTATGAAGTTGACTTTACTCAAATGGAGATGTGAGGCTGAGCCCAGTAGATGTACACAGAACATTTCACAGTTAAATTATGGTATATTTGATGCATGGACTTATGGTTTAGTCATCAACATCGTACAGCAACAAGTGTGTGTGAGTGTGTGTGTGTGTATCAGTCAAAGGCCCAGAAAGCACTTGCTCGACTTCCACGGCTGCGTTCCTCTTTCCACTCCACTCCCTGATTCGATTCCCAGCTTTTGTTACCCACTCCCAATGTTTAAGTTACACTAATTAGATTTACGGCTGTAACTCGACGCCAAATAAAGTGCTACATTTGACCCCCCCCCCCCCCCCCCCCCCTCTCCCTTTGGGGGTTTTCTCCCCCATATGAAAATGCCAGCTTTCTTTCATGGGTCTATTAATTGTAATTGCCAAAACAGAATATATCCTGTCCGTGAAATAGAGAAAAAAAACAGATCACCGGACAAGAGGTACGTTTTCTTCCAAATGGTCTCGGGTAGATGCGATAGGAGTGTGTGTGCAGAGGGAGAGTTGGACAGTGGGAGGAGGAGAGCACCCAAATCCAATGAAGTAATTGTTGCCATTTGAAAGCCAAGCTAATCTCTGACTGACTGACTGACTGACTGACTGGCTGACTGGCAGGTGGGATGACTCACTGCATGAGCGACCGGCTGATTTGCCTGCATTCCTCGGCGGACACCAGCAGGGTCCAGTCTGACCCGGTGATAATCCCCTCACTGCCAGGACCCCTAATCAGCTCTCCTCTAGACCTGAAATGGGCTAGCTAATAGGGGAGCCAGCCAAACACACACACACACACACACACACACACACTCTTAAAGGAATGTATTTTCACACGCACACCAAGCACATGCACACACACCCACTGTGATGCCAGAGGGGGGGCTGGCTGTCTGCAGCACTATTCATCCGCTATCTTTCAAAATGTAAGATATACTGGACCGAAAGAAAATAAATAAACTCGGCTACCATTTTCTACCCAGAGGTTGGGAAATCTTTGTTTGAGGTGCGAGGGAAAAGCGCCTGAAGTCACCACCGAGAGAGATTTGGATACGCAACTAAGCAAAACATGTACATGAAGGTTTTATTGGGGGGAATTCTCCTCATATGTAAACACACATATCTCTGCACAAGCCCAAGCCAAAACGTCCCGCTGCGTGCCAAATGTTGTCACATGTAAGATTGATATCAAGCACAAAACAGAGAATTTCTCTCGGTTGGGATGTTCAAGCGGTGTGTGTGTGTGTGTGTGTGTGTGTTTGTGTGTACATGTGGCCCTGGCTGTAATAGGACGTAACACACAGAGGTTCACAGTCAGTGTACAGCCAGGTTTTACAGCAAGTCCTGTCACCAATGAGCGGGCCTGCAAACCACACATCTTGGACTTATAAGCACTGAGCTACACCCTGCATGACCCCGTCCCACATGTTTCCCCATGTAGAAACTTAATTTCAAGCTTGACTCAGCAGCTATTCTGAGGTATCGACCACATGCCTCCGACAGGCAAGCCAGAGAAAGACATTAAGTGTATTATTCCTTGGACATATTGTGTGTCCGTGTGCCGGTGGGAAAGGTCTCACATCCAGGACTTCCAAGTCGGTGTCGGAAAATCAAACCCAGAAGATAAACGTGGAGGTCCTGCAGCTTTGATGATAAAGGTGCATGGATGTGTTTTCTTAATGTTGACTGACATGAAACTTGATTTTTTTTTGCCTTGTTGAGAAAATTAAAGGTCACCGTTGCATAATAACTTGGAAAATCAGGTAGCAAAATTTTCAGAGTTTCCGACTTAATCGTTGGAGGGTTTTCATGTGAAATTTCCAAGAAGGAGATTTGTTTTTCCGATAGCCTATATCCAATAGCGCATGAATGCACAAACAGGTTCCTTTCCATATGTGTTTTCCATCCAAAAACGTGTTGCAACAGAAGACCAAGAAACGATGAGTGCGCTCTGAGAACGTGAAACCTCTTTTATGGACTTTAAACAATTATAATGTGAGATTCTTCTGTCATCTTTGATTTTAACTTAACTTCATTATTATATATTATTTCATTAGATACTGGTCTGGCAGCTGGTGCCACTTTGTTCAGGTGGAGCAGCCCCACCTCCCCCAGCACTCTAGTCTAGCGTGAGAAAGTTCTAAAAGTTCTAAGTGACGAAGAGCCAGTCACTATATCTTTGGCACATAAATCTCACTCCTCTCTCTGTAGACTCTTCTGTACATGTATGACTCCCTGAAGGCCCATTACTGTGAATACAAGCACATTTTTGCACATCCTATGTACATACTGTACATTTTCACACAGGGTCTCTCTTTTATACTCGCATACTGCTCTCATTGTTATATATTGCGTATATGTTTTTAAAATCATTTTTAAATAATTGTTCACTTTTTTCATACTGTACATATTTTCACATTGTGTTTCTGTTTCAGTACAATCTGCTGCTGCTGATACTGCTATTGTGCATACTGTGAATGCTGGAATCCTTGCTTTTTTGCACATTTTTGTCCAGAATCTGCAGAAGAACTGACAGTATATTATAATTGCAAAAGTAACAAACAACTGAGAACCTGGAACACGCCACTCCCTCTTCCCTGATTGCTGTCATGCAGTCCAAAAAGGACTATTGTGCACTGGTGACGGGGCTGGAATAGACGTGAAAGGCACATTTGAAAGCACAATACTCGGCTTGTTTCACCTCTTGTAGCTCTCTAATCAAGAGTGCTTGAAAGAGCAATCAATCACCAGTCATGCAAATTAAAAGATGATTGCAGTCCTTTGTTTTCATGGATGGTGAGAGCTGAGAGAACAGCATGTAAACTAGTTCACACAGAACTAGTTCAGCTACATGACGACAGTGCAGCAGCTGTTAGCTATCCATTGATGACTTGCCATCTCTGCAGCTGGTTAGCTTATGAAAAACTGACCATTCCTTATCATAGAAGATAGAAAGAAAAAAAAGCTGCCTTTCCATCACCTCTGACTCAGTCATTACTTATTTTTTTAGTTTTAGTAGTGTATAATGTTGTCACTGAGGTTTCTTTTTTTTCTGTTTTCACAACCATGAAAAAGTGACTTGATTCAGGGTCACAAAATGCTAACAAACTAGCAATTACGTGACATGTTTCACGTCTAAAAGACAACATGCTAGCTAACAAGCTAACGTTATCACGCTGACTTTTTGTCTCCTTTGTGTAGCTAGTTTTGAAAATGCCAGAGTTGCTGTGCACCTTTCTGCACTAATACACAAAAGTCTCAAAAAAGCCTGGGAAAATACTACATCACAACTAGCTTTCATTAGTTAGCCAGTTAGGATTTTAAAGGTTTAAGACAATTAGAGTTTAATGATGATGCATTTGTTTTGAAAAACTATCAACATAATACAGCTGTGACAGAGGACAAGTCAAAGATGTATATTGTCAGAATACAGGAAAAATTATGATAGCTTACATTTACATTTTAAGTAGGCTATTTAGCTGACACTCTTATCCACAGTGACTTACAATGAGTGCGTCAGTAGGAAGATAATTTTTAACATTGGAGTTATAATGGGGAATCTCCTGCCTCCGCCTTGATCCAGTGCAATTTGTTTGTCAGTATCATTTGTTAAACAGTAATGGAGTATAACAGGAATTGACAGAGGTGTAACATAAGTGGCAGAGTCCTTTTGGGAGAAAAATCTTCATAATTAAATGTTTAAAATTTTATTGTAGCACAAATGCATTTTACACTCGGTCTAGTTCAATAGATTACATTAACAATTATTTTAAAATAAGTTTTGAAATCCCCTGTTTCTCAGTTTAAATATAGGACATCACACAACTCTCATTTAGGAGTAAGGACAATTCTAAAAAGTAACTGTGATTCAAATTGCATTCCACACAGGTGTGAATTGAGGCAGGACCCACACCTTCAGGTTCAACCAATGAAGGACAGGAATAGCTTGTCCTTCATTGGTCGACCCCTCCTCCACGCTTGTCCCTTGAAAATACCTGAGCATCCAAAGTCCAGATGAAAAACAAGGAGAACAAAGAGGGGATAGCAGCGTCTTTTCTTCTGAAGGAACAAACCTCAGAATCCAGCTGAAGGTCTGCTTTTGCTCTGAGCACAAGGGAACCTGAGGGAGAAGAGCCACCTGTCAGTAAGTCAACCGTACACACAAGTGCTTGTATGCATGCATGATTCTTATTACCTCCGGCAACAGAGTTGGACGGGGTTATATGTTTTCATCCTGTTCCGTTTGTCTGTTTGTTTGCATGAAGCTTTGAGGAAAGTTTGGTTATGGGGCAAGGAAGAACACCGATTGGCCAAAGGGGGGAGTGGCGGTGGGCATGGCTTCTCATAAAAATGTAACTTCCAATTGGATTCATGTAACACCATGAAACTTTGTGGCCTTTCAGTGGCTCTGTCACTCGGTCTCTCTCTCTCTCTCTCTCTCTCTCTCTCTCTCTCTCTCTCTCTCTCTCTCTCTCTCTCTCTCTCTCTCTCTCTCTCTCTCTCTCTCTCTCTCTCTCTCTCTCTCTCTCTCTCTCTCTCTCTCTCTCTCTCTCTCTCTCTCTCTCTCTCTCTCTCCAGACCCATCTGTGCACCTCCCATTACACACGCGGTTTGCTCCCTCAATCCAGATTAATATTGAAAAATATTCTCAAAGAAGGAAAAGAACTCGTCCTGGGGAGGAGCAGGGACAGTCTGGACCAGAGGAGCTGCTGAGCAGTACAAGCAGTGTTTATATTTTTAAGTTATGATATCTTTGACACAAAATACTTGAAAGGGAGCACTTTAGATGTATAGGTTAGTTATTTGTTTGACAAATGGAACTATTTAAAATGGAGTACATTAGATAATTTGTCATCCAGGTAATGGGATCCTTTATTGATAATAGCCTATATACTGACAATATAAGAGAATCCAAGAATAAAAACATCAAAGACTTCTTTATCCAAAATAAGAAACCATGTCTGACAGATAGTGCAGGTCAGAGCCAACCTACAACCAGTCAGAACCAAACTTGCAGCCAGGGACCTGCTACCACAGGTCAGAGCCAGCCTGAGAGGGCCAGTCAGGGCCACACCAGGCACCTTGCAGCAACAGGTGAAAGTCAGAGCAGTCTGTTACACCTTTCATGTGTGTTTTTTTTCTTTTCACAACCTGTTCACAAGGTACCTCCCATATGGAATAAGATATATTGGTTGTAGAATTTTACAAGATTCTTATATTTTCAACATGAAACTTGTATGAAATGTATGTGGTGGTAGAGAATACAAGACTCATAGTAATTTCTTGTATCAAATTTGACTTTAGACATAACCCCCTTGCTAATTTTTCCCAAATTTGGTCCAGTGGTAGAAGGGCACTCCTAATGGCCACTGAACAGATATAGAGCTGATTGACCATGTGGTGTTGTGATAATCGGCTAAAAAAATATTAAAAGTGTAGGTGTATAGGCCAAACCTATTTAATATTGACTAAACAAGTTGAAACTCACCAAGAGAGACCAGCTCTTTCAGTCTTAAATGATTCTGCAATGACCTCAGTGAGTTTACCCAACATGAAGTTTACCCTGTTTAGTTCTGACCTCAGGGACAGATAACAAAAACACTTCCTGAGACCCTAGACAGTCATTTCCAGCAAGTGTTTTAGACATATGAGAGCACATATAAACAGGAAACACATGGCCATATAGGTATAAATGTACCAATAATAAGTAGTAATCAATGAATAAGTCTAATAAGCCAGTCAATCTGAGCATACACAGTAAGGTCTGATGATGACTGAGAGCTTAACAGCCAATAATAAACCACAATGCTGGTACACAGTATCTAAAGCAGCTAGATATTGGGAGACATTTATTTCTACTGCAGAAGAAAAACATGACACAACTTGTCAACTCTGTCTTACAATTGAATGTGTCATGGATACCTGAAAAAACAGGCGCTTCCACACACTCAGTCAACTCTCAACACTCAAAAGCCACTGAGAGGAGAGGGTTTTATTGATTAATCTCACTTCAAACAGGACGACACTGTGGACACTCCTAGGCCTGCTGACTACAGTGCATCCATTTATGGCACTGTAATAGCAAAATGAAGGCCATGCGTCATGTTCTGATAGCTAAATGACTTCAAAAGTATGCCCATAGAAAACATTCAATTTTTAATGCTGCATTAGTCCTATGTAAAGGTATTTATGCTTGAAGTAAAAGTGGCATGAGCTGTTGTCGCATAGTTTAGTCTAACACTCATATTTCTTATTGGAGTCTATATGTACAGTACTACAGTTCTGGTACACATGAGAGATATTCACACACATAAACTCATATTATGTCTGCTCTAAAGCAATCAGTGTCTGTATTCAACTATATTCTGTCCTCTATCTCGGTGCCCTTGATGATCTTCCCAGTTTGTTCCAGACTGCGATATGATAACAGAGGGTGATGATGGGGTCAGGAGATTAGCAGCAGAGCGGGTAGATGGATTGAGAGTCTGTGAGTGTGAGAGAGAAGACATAGAGAGCGCGAGAGAGAGAGAGCGAGCGTTATTGCCTCGCTTTTGTTTCCAGCGCGGTCAAACTTCCGCCCCAGGGCTTGTTAAGGCGGCTTGGAGGGTCACACTGCGCCAAACTAGGAAAACAGATCTCCAGGATATGACATCACTGCCAGGGTCCAGTGGCTGGTGGATGGACGGTGAGGCGGTGCCTGCGAAAGACAACACACACATGTCAAATTACACTCCACTCCTGGTTTCACAGGTCATTGCTCTTTAGCCCCACTCCCAATTAAAGCGTTAAGTGTTCTATTAAGTGCTCTAATTCTCCAGTGTAGCGCAGCCTCTCAGACCACACTAGCTCCCTTCCCCTTGACTTTCCCATTAACCGTCCACAGGGAGGGCTAATCTCAACCACTCACACTTTAAACAGGATACAACACACACACACACACACACACACACAGTGAAACTTGCCTTTGTCAAACCCTTCGCATTTCTCATCCTCACCATCCTATCCAAATATGTATCAAACATACCTACTACCAAACAAATCACTTCGTCAAGGAACAGGGGCTGGCCCAGCGACAAACAGGCAGTGGACTTGTAAAGTGTAAATGTCCTGTTGGCAGGGAAAACATTCTCCTCTAAAGTTCTGGGATGTTTTCCTCATCAGGACAAAGGCTGGGAGCCGGGCCAAGACGCACAATTAGCCCATGCAGTTGTTCTGCAGCATCTGGTGCAGACCCTGTTATGTAGGCTAATGTATGTCTTTGAGACAGGCAACGTTACACACAAGGAGATTACCATTAACATATACACCATAAACAGATACACACACACATTGTCAGGAGAACCTCCACACCCTTGTTCAGCAGTAAAACTACAGAGAGGGTATGAAAGCTGCACCAAGACAGTACAGCATGTTGATACAGTAAAAGCCTCTGAGGCCCAGTGTCCTCTGACAGTGATGAATCTTGGGAGATTGACTTACAGACTAATTCTGGGGCACAAGGAAGGATTTCATAATCAAATACCAGATGTTTAGTCAGTTGAAAAAAAATACTCCTCATGGAAGGCGCCAATGAGTAAATCTATCCTCAAAGAAAGCACATTTTTGCGACCTCTCTTAGTCACTGCGGCGCCAAAGATGGCACCCAGTGCTACCTTGTTTTAGCATGTTCCTAATGTGGAGCTGAAGGAGCGCTATCAGGAATGAGCCTGGGGCTAAAGGGCCACTAAATCATCACAGTCAAATGCTCTTTTACAAGGTGTCATTTCTCTGAAGATAAATGGACGGTCATATACCAACCGATGCGTAATGTGTGGCCAAAGGTCACTGGTCCAAATCACCAGACCAGCTGGGACTGTCCGCAAGAGGAAAGTGAATGAATAACATTCTCTCCTCCCTCCATATCCACTATCGAGGTGACCTTGAGCAGTGCACTTAACCTCCAATAGTGCCCCCAATTTCTAAATGACATTTCAGACATTATTATCATAGGCGACTTTGCATTAAGATAATGTTCTGTGGATTTAATATTCTATGGATTTTACTCAACGTGTCAAAGAATCCACTCATAAACATGCACTGTGACCTTATCATCACTTGGGGACTCTCTTTAGATATTATACCTCTCATTATTGTGGCATTATTGAGTGTGTTTTTTACTGTTATGGCATGCAGTGTTCTTCCAAATTTGAACCTGCTGTTCAAAACCGTTATCTTGATGCTTGACTGAAAATTTTATTTCACTTTTTAAAGACATTCCAACACCATCTCTACCCTCTTCCTGTGAAGAACTAACAAATAGTTTTTGTTCAAGGCTAAAGGCAACCACTGACTCTGTGTAGAAAGGTCACAAATAAACCAAGAGCCCTCTGGAAAAATGAGGAGACAGCACAACTAAAGAGGATCTGCTGCAGGGCAGAGCGTACGAAGAGGAAAGCTGAACTGCAGATCCAGTATGATATCTTACAAGATAGCCTCGAAAACTACAGTATCAGTATTGCATACAGTATGCCAGGCAAGTTTGCTTTGCCAAACCAAGAAACCCTAGATTTTTATTCTCAACCTTTGTTTGGCTTATTTATCCCACCCCTGTCGTTGATAGTTTATATCTTCATCTTAAATTTGCCATGTTCTTCAGAGACCAGATAACAAACATCAGGACTGACTTCTTCTAAGGTGAACAATGAATGTGTTTAACTGGCCCTGCATCACCACCAGAGGGCATTGTAGAAAGTTTATTGAAGAGGATCCCCTGTGCAAAGTAGTGAGACGGCTTCAGTCCTGAACCATGTGCTCTTGAGTCAACGCTAGACGCTAAAAACCTCTCGGTCCTGGTGCTTCTTCACCTACATGCAGCTTTTGACACTGTTGACCATGAGGTCCTTCTAAACAGACGTAACAGAACAGTTTTAAAGTGGTTCAGGTCCTAATGAATCAGGATTTCTTTGTCTTTTTGGGTGGCCACTCACCACAGAGAGTTGGTATTACATGTGGTGTGCCACGATTCTAGGCCCAGTTCTCTTTAGCTGGTGCATGCTCCCACCACAGGCCATTATCCACAAGCACAGAATCAGCTTCCTCATCCATGTGGAGGTTCCTCAGCTCAGTCACTTCATATGACCTCTTCCTATTGATACTGGTATATAGCTGTATCACAGACATTAATACATGGATGGCACATAACTCTCTCCGGTTAAACAAAGATAAAACTGAAATTCTGGTAAGTGGACCTAAGGCTCTGCAGTCGAATATGATAACAGAAATCTCTTTAATAGTGATTTGAGCTATGAAGCACATGTCAGGACTGGGCCTCCCAAAAAGACAATGGGACAGTTACACATCATTCAATATGTTGCTGCCAGAATTTTAATGAGAACCAGGAAGAGAGAACACATTACTCCTGTTTTAAAGTCTCACCAATTACCAGTCAATTTTAGGCTAGTTTTTAAGATTCTTTTTTAGATTTTTAAGTCTACTCATGGACTTGCCCCTGGGTATATTAAGGACCCACTCACTATATTCCTTGCAGAACCCTCAGATCCTCTGACTGTTCTTTTAGTTGTACCTAAATCCAGGACAAAGAGTTATGGGGAGGCTGCTTGCAGTTTCTATGGCCCCAGGCTCTGCAACAGTCTCTCTCTAGATCTGAGGATAACAGAAATCATAGACATCTTTAAATGTAAGCTCAAAACCAACCTTTTTATCTGTGCTTTTTCATAGGAGCTGTTATTTTGTTCTTTTATTTAGTCTACCTTAGCACTTTTATGTCTTTGTCTTTTTATACATTTGAATGTTATTTATGCACTTGGCTGGCTCTGTCTCTAATGTGAAGTTGATTGCACTGCATTTGTTGTTGCTGGAAAGGAAAAGGCATGCTCAGCAGTCCTGATAAACAGAGGTTAAACCACGGTTAGTAGGTGGAATGCCATGCGGAAAGGTGAAAGGTGGTTCCACACCCACTCAAAAGTAAAGGTGCCCTTTTTGCTACTGTACGCTTTGCGCCTTGTGAAATGTGATTCTATATAGAATATTTAAAATGACAAACATGAAAAACATGCACAAACACACAAATAATAGCTGCAAGAAAATGTGGACTATTCAAAAGATGTGAAAAGAATGTGAAAGAAAAGACGGTGACATAGTTCCTCTTGAGGTCTTGCTGATTAAGTGCTTATCTTTGCTCATTTACCTGTGTTGTAACAGCGACTGACCTTTGGTGCCTTCCGCTCAATATTTTTTTAGTTTTTTAAGTTTTATTTTTATTTGCCCTTTCATTATTTTTTCCTCAACTTGTGTTTTGTGACATTGTATACAATGCACTTGAAAAAAAAGCTTGAATTTTCAAAGACACTTGCACAAATACACAGACAGACGTATGCAGCCACAGGATAGATACTTCAATGAGTGGATAACCAACAGCAATAAATTGATGCCTTTGTGCAACCAGTAGAGAGGAGGTGTATTTACAGTGGATGTAACTTGTAATGACCAAGCCAGAGCTAGTATATAGCCAGAGGCTGATATCTGATGTCATTTTATGTTATGCAAAACCTTGTATACTCACTGTACTACATCTCCTCTTTCTTTTAGTCCACGGTTATAGAGAACTTTTGGAGATAAAATCCTCATCTGGATTTACAAGCAACATCGATCAACCAGTTAAAGTAGAAGGTGAGTTACTCCATCCCTCTTTCTGTTAAATATCATACCTGGCTGTAATACATGTGAGACATATGTTACAAAAAGTTGAACAAGTGATTTGTCGGTATTCCGGAGGTTCTGTAGGCTAAGATATTCAAGATAAACTGTTTGAATCTGGTTCTTGTCTGTTGTCGCTCTCCCCTCTATCTCTCACTCCCAGGCTATGTGATATGGCAGAAATCCCTTAAAAATGACACAAAAGCGATTTGTATTTGAATCCAGCTATATGTCTCCATCCCAGTGTTGTAATGTTGTAATGTTGAGGAACATGGGAATTGAGAATGTAAAAAATAGAAATATGAAAAAAAAACTGTCTGAAAGTGCAGTGTCTCAAATTCCAGACTTGAAAGTGAGAAGGGCTTGCGCTGCTGGACTGTACAGGCAGCAGAGTCATTTTCAGCAGATGTTTGACGGGGGGCAGTTTCCTGATACTCCCTCCCCACATTATCCCAGTTCCATTATTTTCCTATTACCCCTAGCCTCACAATTGTTTTCAACCCACCCCATTGTTTCAGCCTTTACCGCCTATGGCTTTTTCGACCGCTGTTATGGAGGTGATGCAGGGCCAAGGGGCTCGGTGGTTCTGCCTAAACTGGCCCTAACTAGCTAACTAATGGGAGAATGGTGTATTCACTTGTTAATCTGCATACTAAGCTCTTGACTGTATAGGTGCTACTGCTGTTAGAGAATATTGGTCTGCAATGGGCTGACTGGGCAATGTCACCCAAATACTAGCAATTAGTAACTAGCAGTTGGTCAATACTTCTTGACATAAATTATATGGAACATTGAGGTGGGAATGGAGAGTACTGTGTTCAACAAGTTAAAAAAAATGAACAAAGCTTACTGAGGACATCCAGTGGTTGAAAAAGGAGCAATAGTGATCCTCCTTTGTATGGAGTGGGGGATAGTCTCTTCTCTCTCTCTCTCTCTGTCTCGATTTCTCTTTTTTCCTGGTGATTCGTTGATGATCATTGATAATTTACTGATGTGGTGATGTCACATGTGTATATTGTATATATGTGCTACTATGGAATTTGTCCTATCTCATGACGGTATGTTTGTACACAACACTGTCATATTCTTCTTCTTCTTCAAACAGCTGTATTTATTTATTTATTATTATTACTTTTTTATAACAAAAAAGTGAAAGTTTGAATTATCGCATTACAGCGCCCTTTATCTATATTGGGACATACGTAATGACCAAACTGTTAAGATACAAAGTGGATCATAAAATAACACAAAGTTCATACATGAAGTTCACATAGTTCAACTCACACTACAGTTGCCACTATATGTTGCTGCCTTATGACCTCACACAACCACCACAATTTATGACACTCAATTATTAACCTCGGTTAGAGTTGGCTGTGGGAAGCAAGGAAGCTCTTTGTAGCTTGCATGAGAGGAAGTCACAAGTACACACATGGTGCCACCCAAAGGAAAGCCCAACAGAACACTTACGAAAAAACCCTCTTGTTTTTCTGATAGGATAAGGAAGTGTGGGACCCACTGAGACCCCCCAGCACAGGAACGCTTCCCCGCACTTTCCTCAGGATGGCCACAGCTGCAGCTCCTCTCCTGCTCCTTGGCGTCTCCTCTGCCTTTACCGTCTCTCTCTGGGTCATCGCTCGACTTGTTTCCCGCCGCCAAAAGCCCCAGGAGCTGAGGGGGCGCGCCGTGTTGATAACCGGCTGCGACAGCGGCTTTGGACTCCACCTGGCCCGGTGTTTGGACTCCCAGGGTTTCGTGGTCTTCGCCGGGTGTCTCTGTCCTGAAGGTGAAGGGGCGCAGAGCTTGAAGAGAGAGAGCTCTGATAATCTAAAGATACTCAAGCTGGATGTCACCAGTGAAGAGGATGTGCAAAAGGCGAAGGAGGTGGTCCAGGCCAACCTTCCAGAGAAAGGTAAGACTATGCTTTAACACAGAAAGAGACATAAATCTAATACTTACACAGACTGCTATATATCCCATCATCTTACTATCTAAAGAATTTTTTTAATCAATAAAACCTGTTGTATTTCAGGGCTCTGGGCGGTCGTGAACAACGCTGGTATCTCTGACTGGGCAGAGATCGAATGGAGCACCATGGATGACTTTCGTACTATAGTTGATGTCAACTTGTTTGGCTGTATCAGGACCTCTATTGCATTTCTACCTATGGTCCGTGCCTCGAAAGGTAAGCCAACGAACAAATTCAAGTCGATTGCTTACTTTGCTTAAAGCTGCACTAAGATTTTTATGTAAAACCACACATGTCTTATTAGTCTAAATCACAAAGTGGGGCTGCAACTGAGGAGAGACACTGATTCTTATTGAGATGCTGTAAATTCGCCCTATTTGCCAAAATGAAATTCTGTTGTTGGGTAAAGACACAATGTTCTCAGCCCACAGGAAACCGATCACACTTCAAAGTGAAATGCAAAACTGTAGATGTGATCTGTTGTATCTTCACATTAGTAGTCATAGAACCAGTCTGGATGAAAATTAAATGAATTATTCCTTTTGTTCAGTTTGCAATAATTGTAATCACTGTTTGTCTATTCTTGTAATCTTTAAATGTTATAGGACGGATGGTGTACGTATCAAGCATCTTTGCATTCTTCACCTGCCTCAACATGGGAGCCTACAGTGTTTCCAAGAGAGGACTGGAGGCATTTGCAGACTGCTTACGAGTGGAAATGGCCAGCTTCGGGGTCAAGGTAATGTAGAATTTTGGTTAGCTTTACTTAAGGCTGAGATCATTTGCCATTATCAAGGTCTAAATTTATACTGAACTTTCTGTTGTACTTTTTTCTCTTTCAGGTCAGTATCATCCAACCAGGCAACTTTGGCCCAGCTACAAGTATCGTGAGGACGAAGACTGGATCGGACATCTGGGAGAAACTGAACGAAGAGCGCAAGCAAACGTTCAGTCGACAGTACATGGAGCTGGCCAGCGACTACTTCATGTCCACCTGCAGTTCGGGGTTTAAGGACAGACAGATGGTCATCGACGCTATGCTGGACGCCATCACATCCTCCCGCCCTAAATACCGATATCTACTCGTCTCCACGTTTGACATGTTCTTCTTCTACACATGTCCTTATCTGCCCACCTTCATCACGGATGCCATCTTTTCCCTCAGCCCCATGTACCACAAGAGAAAAGAAATGCTGTACTCCAAATAGATGATGTGCGCTAAGTCCACAGTGGCGTGATTGTATGTCTTGGGGCAGCAGCATGTTTATGAGGTGAAAGAAGTGAAAGAAACCCTGAATGAAGGTTTACTACCTATAACTTTGAATATTGATATTTTTTTATAATATTTTTACATGTGTGAGTTCAAATTTTATGTTTAATGTTGAAGCCTCCCCCGTGTGTCACTATTTAGCTGTTGCAATAAGTTCAGTGGAGCAACAGGTTCTTTAGCCGTTTCAGGATATACAGCTCATCTAAAATCAACATGAATGTTTCAGCATTTTTCTGTGCAGTCACACCATAGATTATGTATGGTGACACCAGTCTTTAATGGGGAATGCCACCCATTTTAAGAATTCATATGTTATTCCTGTGTCCCAGGACAGTTCACTCAATACTTACGAATGTGCACCACTCTTTTTTTAACTGGAGAACTGACCCTTGAATTTGTGATGTCACTGGGATGTAAAACCTCCTCCATAGAGAATGAATGGGGCGCTAACTTTGTTGACCCATGAGATGTTTGTGCGAGTTCTTCCACATAAGGTCTAAATTCTGGTTGATACCTGTTAGCAATGCTAGAATATAAACTTAATTTTGGTGTGACAACTCAACATTTTATGGCTCTACAAAGCCAGTGCCCCATTCATCATCTATGGAGCATCACAAATTCAAAGGTTTTCTGTTTTTTTTTTACAGCTTTTTTTGTAACTTTAGGAAAGAGTGGTTCATGTTCACAGACATTGATTGAACTGTCCTAGGGCACAGAAATAACATTATGTGAAATTTAAAAGTGGGTGGTATTCTCCTTTAAGGGAAGTTTAATTTGATTCAGGCAGTATTTACTGCCATATTTAAGCCTAAAAACTACTATAAACACTATAAACCCAAATCCGTTTCCCTAGACATCATCCACAGTTTTCTTAGAAAGACATTTCTTCCTTTGCTTAGGTTGAAAAGCAAAAATGTGGAAATTCCCTGAACATTAAATTGTATATGAGTTATTTAAATAGCATTGTTGAATGAAAACTGCCTATGACAGAAATCCATGCTGATTCAAATAAATGGCACTGCTTTTCCTGTGCATAAAGACGACTTCACATGTTTTGTCTCTCTAAATCTCTATACAAAGGTGACTGAATAAGTAGAGCAGATGCTGCACTATATTGGATACTGTTATCAACAAACAGCAGTCTGTATAAAAGCCCTTAGACACTTCATATACCCTATAGGCATTGAACACTGTGGTGTGCATATCATGGCTACATTTCAACATTCAGCAGTTTTAGGCAATTTATGTGCAATCTTTTGAATACCTGCAAACTGCTGGAGGCTGCTGAAAGTGAAATTGAGATGAGAGTTCATTATTGGTATGTTAGACAAACAAGTCTGAGTCTCAGGTCTGATGTCTGTGGACACAAGACCTGTTTCACAATGTGAACACTTGACAACACTTAATGTATTGAAAATGTATTGATAATTTAGGGGAACAGGGAGTCTCAAGTGATGTATTCCCCAGGCTGACCGACCCCCCTGAAATCCTTGGTATTTCTTGGGCCTCATAAATTATGCATGTGCAGAAAAATGACACATAAATGCCTTATAAAATTGAATGGTATAGGTAGTACTGAAATTTAGTGGAGACTATGTAAAATTCTGTATACAAGCTTTAGAGAGTGGAGTGAATGAGTGAATTGCTGGATTGTACAGTTTTGCTGGTGATTAAGATTATAAGGGGTTACTACATTTTCAGTGCCAGACAAGTAGTGACAAATCAGCAACCCCATACATCATCTGCAACTCAAGCTAATGTACCCAATGTCACTGGGGGAACAAAGGCCAGAGGGAAATATTTGTTTTCAGAGGCAGGAAGTCTGGTACATTTATAGAGACATGACTGTATTCTCCAGGGTTTCAAAGACAGCAGCACACTGCTTGGTGTTTTCACTCCTGTTCCTGGTGACGACTCATGTATTCTTGACAAGTACTGGGCCTACTTACCATATTTTCGGCTTTAAGCTAACGCTCATCTTCAATTCTACTAAGGCCACATCTGTTTTGAAAGAAAACACACACTAAAGAAATCACAATCAATCTTTATTTAGACAGAATTCACATAACATTCTTGTAACTGAATGGTGAAGAATAATACAAACTGAAAGAGAAAATACAAAACTTGGATGAAAACATATTAAATGTGTAACACAAAGGGTAGTTTGTTCTCACAGTTGGAAAAAGGAAAATGTAAGAAACAAGGACCTATAGTCCTACAGCCATTTCTTTGTTTTTCATTGAAGATAGATAACAGCTTTTACAAACAAAGCAGGCTGACCTGACATAACATAATGGAGCAATACAACTTATAAGGCAAACAATATTTCAATAGTGAACCTTGTAAATAAAGAACAGCCTGCTGTTTTTTCCTCTTTTTTATATTGACACAGTATCATGCTATACATGCAAGTAGAAGTGGCTTTTAGGGCTTTATAATCCCAACTTTACAAGGGAAACTGCAACTTCGTGTTTCTCCGAAGCGAGAAATGATATTGCTAAATGATATTGACATTGTCCTACATTTGTGTAGAGAAACCAACTAATTTCTTCATGCCAAAAGATGCCATTTGCAGTCAGTCAGACGAGAAGAGAAAAGGAATCTGGCTTTTGAGTTTGTAATGGGTTTTTTTTACTGTGAAAAGAATCTAGTTTAAACTCTGTCCTCTCAGCCTTTTAGAACTGCATGGAAAAGATCACATCTAACAGTGTTCTCTTTTGTAAGAAGTAACTCTTTAACTTTTACTCGGAGTATAGAAATGACCAACTTTTTACTTTTACTTATGTAGATTTTTACACCTGTAATTTTACCTTTAGGTAGCATTATGCAAAGTAACAAAACTTGAGTAGGACATTTTGGTACTTTTTCCTACCCTTGATTATTTGGGCATGGGAAAAAACAAAATTAGAGGTTAGTGAAGCACCAGCATTGCCCATCTATCGTCTTTGAGGGCTTTGTAACCTCTGAAGTGTCAGGCGCTGAACGAGGACATGTTGTTGCTGGAACCATCCACAGACTTGTGGGCTGAGATGTAAAGATCAGACGTCCTGCGGGACGAGCGACCAGAGTAGATGTACTTTTTGCTAAGGCACCACAGGTCCAGCAGAATTTGCTTGAAGTGGCTCCTGAACTTCACCCCGATGAAGGCGTAGAGAATGGGATTGAGGCAGCAATGGAGGTAGGCAACGCTCTTGGTAACGGCCAGAACTTGGAGTTTCATCTTCTCTGCCTCACAACCCCTCTCCTTAAACAGGGAAAGAGTGCGGGTCAGCAGAGCCACATTGTAGGGGAGGTGGCAAACGATGAAGACCACGACCACCGCCAAAACCACACGGACCGCCTTGTGCCGCTGGCTGCTCTGCGCTCTCAGCAAGGTACAAATGATGCTGGAGTAGCAGAACACCATCACCACAAGAGGAAGGAGGAACCCCATGGCCACTTGAAGGCTGGGTACCAGCACCTTCATTAGCTTCGCTGTTTCATTGTGACTGAAAGACAGCTGACACATCACAGTCACAGCCTGGGTCTCCAGGTTATTGTCTTCAAAGCGCTGAGTGTAGATGACCGTGGGGAGGGATAAAGCCACCGCCAACACCCAGATAGCCGAGCAGATAAGGCGGCTGTAGATCAAGGTGTTGGAGCGCGTGCCGAAGGAGCGCCTGGCCTGGACTATGGCGATGTAGCGGTCGCCGCTGATGCACGCTAGCAGGAGCATGCCGCTGTAGAGGTTGATGCTGTAGGCCCCCTGGAGCATCTTGCAAGCCACAGAGCCCATCGCCCAGTTGTGCTGCTCGTTGTATATGATGAGCGGCAGGGCCACCACAAAGAGCAGGTCTGCCAGAGCCACGTTGAAGAGATAGACGTCCGTCATCGTCTTGGTTCTCTTATAGAATATGTAGGTGACAATCACGAGCAGGTTGCCGATCAGGCCAAAAGCGCAAATGATGGAGTGGATGTAAGTTTGTGTGAGGATTTCCATAGGCTCAAGGTCAAAGTTGCAAAGTTCTGCCTCCTCATCTGGTTCCATTGGTGAGCTATAATCGTAGTCTGGAATCGGCGTAGCCATGTTCAAATCTGGAGGAGAAAAAGACGACCCTTAACACAGAATAGTAGATGCAATTTGCAATGAACAACTGTTCTGAGGAAAATAGAATAATGTCAAACAATTTCAAAGCGAGTTGGTACAAAAAAATGCATTTTTATAGGACGTGACCCAAACAATAGCTAAACCGTTTGATCTAGTCAACAAAACTCTGCATGGACTGGGTGGCATGCAGGTCTTCACAACTTTTTGTCTATGCACAGCAAAAAAGGCTCTATGCAAGTTCCTTTGGCTGTGACTGACCCATTTTCAGTCCTACTTAGACAACAAGTGAAAGCACGCATAGGTCTGCTGTAGGTGGTTGCACTTTATGTTTGTTTGATCTCTGGAGCTGATAAGATTCTTATCATCAAGGCTGGATTCAACATCTTTGATGCATTTTAGATGTACACTGGGAAACAGTATGTGACAAGGTCACAAAATGACAATGAAAACAATGAAAAAAAAAAAAAATTCTCATGCCTAATGATATAACTGTTTCTCTGCCTGAAATAAAAAAATAAAAAAATAAATACATTATTCTGATTTTTGAGTCATGCATACAGTAGCATGCAAGGAACATGCTGCATGTGTCAACCAACACATTTGGTTGATTTCAGGAACAAGTAACATTTTATAATTTTGGCAACATGAGGTTTCGATGATATCTCTTTTGTGTGTTTGAGGTAGTTTCACTTCTCATCATTCAGTAGGAAGAATGCATGAAGTGCTCTATAACAGCACACCCTTCACTGAGGGAAGTATTAGGTTTTGTAAATACCTGACAGAGAAGATACTTAAATGGACATGGGATAGAGCACAAACTATGCTATGATAAAAATACATTTAGAGAAGTTATTGCTACTTTCAGATATTATAGCACTGTCACTGCTGTGTTCCCGCTGAGTCTTGGTAACTATGTTGTCTGTGAAACTAGTCAATCCACTCAGAACTTTACAAATTGTTTTTGTTTTTTTTAAGATTGTTTTTTCAGCATTTCTGATTTATAAGACAATACAAAAGACAGGAAAGGGGGAAGAGAGCGGATGACATGCAACAAAGGTCCCAGGCTGGATACGAAACCAGGATGTCACGGTTATATGGTGCATGCACCTTAGACTACTGAGCCATCAGGACGCCCCAACTTTACAAATTGATTATATGCACTCTGTGTCAAAGGAACATTATCATTTATCACCAGACTAGACAAATGCATTTATACACAGTGGTTTTGCAAGGTCTACAACATTCTACCAAATGACTATTATTTCTAGAGGCATCAAAATACACTGTGCACTTACCAATCAATAACAAATCCAGCACAGAATTCAGAAATTGAACAGCATATGAAGGACTTTCTGTCCACGTGTCACTCAAATAATGGTTTCTTTATCCGCCGTGGGTCTGATAAGTCCAAAAAACACTGCCAAATATTACTATCGGCCAGTTGTTCAGTTGCTTTCAAGCTGGTGTACAGGTATGGCTACACAGGCACAACTACTGAAAGGTAAAAAAAAACCCAGCAAAAACCACACTTTCACAGGCTCTGCTGCTGTGTAGTACACGGCGTAAATGCAGCTTCCTCCTTTTGATCTCAAACTTATAAACATATCTGCATCTACTGCCCACCTGTTTACAGAACAACCTTGAAAAGATCGTTATTGTTTGTATGATGTTTCACCATGCAGTGGGACATTCCCTGTTTTGCCTATTCAAATAACATCATAGAGTTCTTTTGTTATACTTCGCCCGTATACTGCAGTTCTTTTTACCATACAGTGGCTAAGATTTTTTTTTTTTTTTTTTGCAGTCACATGAATTTGTTTTAGATTAACGTTCAAACAAATTTCACTATGGCACGTCCACACCAGTTCCATGTTTGAACTAGAAAAACATGATTCACTGAGTGTGCAATGAAATGGTGAAGTCTCCTGTTATCAAGTCAAGTCAAGTTTATTTGTATAGCCTTTAATCACAGTTACAGTCTCAAAGGGTTTCAACAACAGTTATGTTTTTGATTGCTGGTAATAAATGTATTGCTTCGTTATGGAAAAGTTTTTTTTTGTTTTTTTGTTTTTTTTCTCCTTTCTGACACCATTGTTTTATTATGGCCCTTGTCTGGAGATAGGGGTGGGGGGACTGGTCTTGTGGGATTATTACTTGATCTTATTTGTTTTTTATATCCTTGATACTTCAATTCTGTGTTTTCTCCTGTAAACTGCTCTGTGTCTGAGAAAAGTCAATAAATAAATTGTTAAAAAAAAACAAAAAACATTTCTGTTTTGGTGTCATTTTTTTGGTTTAGATAGGCAGACCTCTAAGTTTAGGAGGTGGCATATATATATAGGAACGGCATATATATATATCAATGAAAATTAATCAAATTTCTGCATGATTGGTAGAGTGGTAGCATGTAGATAGAGAACAACAGTGGGCCCAGAACAGAACCTTGTGGTATATCATTGTCCACATTACAATATTCTGAGGTCAAATTGTTCTAAAAGACACAATGTGTACTTTCTTGTAGATAGGACCTAAACCACAAAAGCACCAATCCTCGAATACCAATATAGTTTTCAAGACGATTTAAGAGTATGTTATGGTCAACCGTATCGATCAGAATCAATAGGTAGCATTGATTTGAGTGTGATTTCAGTAGATTTCAGTAGAATTAAAAGATCTAAAACCAGATTGAAACAGTTCAAATAAATTGCTGTTAGACAGGTAACTAGAGCAGTGCCCGTTCGCACCGCTGTGCTGTTTATTCAAAGTTTATTACTATTGAACGTGTTGCGTGGATCAAGGTTTGTTTTTCTGAATAGGCCTAGTAGTTAAATAACGGCTGTTTTAAAAGTGAAGGGCACAATGCCAGTAGAAAATGACAAATTGATTAAGCATCAAAGGTTGACATAGTAAGCATGATATCATCAGCAAAATGTGGTTTAGTTAATCAGACGTTTCTTTCACTGTCGACTAAGTTTGATTTACTGCAAGATTGCTTGGATCACATTTGCTACCAATCTCCTCAAGATTCATACTTCACAGAAAGGATATGTTATGCAGCCACTATGAGCAGTCAGACTGAACAGTCAGCACCACTCCTTTGTTAACTAAATATTTTGTTTATCTTCATCAAAATATATATCAATCATTTATTTTCATTGATAAAAGCATACCGCAATGAATCCTGTCCTTTGTCCTGTAAAGTATTATCACACTTGCAACACCATATACTTAAGCTGGACCTTCCCAGACTCCAGATCAGTCACTGTCAGTTCTACATTGGAGAATCTTGACCATGGAAAATTTTCTTTCACATTGCCAATGAATTTACATCTCACAAAAAATTCAAATATTGGACCTGTCTGATGAAAGTTTGTTTCCCTCAATAACAAAACATACACGTTATCTCTTTCCCTCCTTCATTCTCTCTTTCTCTTTCTCACGCCCACACACACACACACACACACACACAAGCCTCTCTCTCTCTCGCTCTCTCTCTCCCTCTCTCATGTTGTTCTTTTATACATTTTAAGTTTTTTTGTGATCAACTTTTTATTGAATTTCTCTATAGAAGGGGGTTCAGACATTTTACATTTTCTTAAAGAGAAACATATTTCCCTCCTTAACCCTCCCTCCTCCCCCTGCCATCACCCACAGAATTTACAAATATATGAAAATACAACTGAAATGTAATCTGATGGCTAACCCTCTGTGTCCCCATAACTTTTCCCCATATTATCCTCCCGCCCCCACCCATCCCCACATCCCACATTCCCTGTACATACACCCCCACGCCTTCAATAAATAATAGGAAATAGTAGTAATAATGAAAATAATAATAAATAAATAAATAAACAACATTAACAAAAACAAAATTAATAGAAATGAGTTACAGTTGTGATCATTTTCTTCCAGGCCTCAACTGTTTCATGACTAGCCTCGTTGAGTTTTGCTGTTGATAATTCCATTACTATTATTTAGAATATCTAATAACAACTGAATCCATTGATGTATTGGGAGAGCATGTGGATGTTGCCATCTCATGACTAACATTTTTTTTGCAGCAGTACAACCTGCCAGCCAGAGACGTTTTTGATTTAATGACATGTTGAAAGAAGTATCATCATTTAAAAGCATCAGAACTGGGGAATCAGACAAAGGTGTATACAATACATACATACATTACATTACGATTTAACCTTTGTTGGGTTTTGCTGAAATTTAGTTTCTGTTGTGTCATTTTTAATTGCCATCTGAGACTGAGTTTTTTTGTTTCAAGGTATGGTGTTTTTATTACCTATACCCTTTTTTACTGGCCTATACAATCTGCTATTTCTCTCTGTTCTTTCTTTATTATTTTTGTATTCACATAAATAGACTCTAATTTCTTGCTGTATCATTTTCCCTGTGCTAGTGGAGAGGCCAATGTGGCCTCAACATTTTTCACTAACAAACCAAGAAAAGCAAGGAAAATGTGACTTATCTGCTGTTTAACAGTAATATTGCTGAAGACAGTTTCTAACTTACAGTATTTGTTATCATGATTGCCAGTCAATAGTAGTTCAGACTGCCTTTCCTCAAATGACCAGCAGATAGAGCAATTACTTCAGTAGATGCAGCAATGGAGACTTACTCCTTGTATGGACGTGTCAACTTGATAATTGTGGACTTTGAGACTGAAAGACACAGTGGAGACACTTCTTACCGTAATGCCTAACATATAGATCTAGCTCACACTGATGTGTAATCTAATTTGGGGTTGTTTTTTTTCAAACCATCATTAGCAGGGATGTAGTGGAAGGTAAACTCTCTTAAACTCAGCTTAGACACCTTTTTAGTTGAGGAACAGAGTTTACACAATTTATTGGACTCACATAAATCTTAATCTAAATCTCAAATGGGGCAAAACCTTTATTAAATGGGAGTCTAGTATAAGGTGTATCTACATCTACATCCTTGACATGAGTCCTTACTGCAAGCAGAGCAGCACAGGATGTAGGAACAGAAACCTTTAGTTAAAAGATAACAATGAAAGCCTAATCCTCAACATAATAAATGTAACATAGTAAATGCCACTTAGGCCTATCTCTTATGTTACCTTAAATTTACAGACAGGAAGACACAGACACAAACACATACAAACACACACACACACAGACACACACAAACACACACACACACACACGTGCGCGCGCGCGCGCGCACACACACACACACACACACACACACGATTTACACTGTACAGGGTGCTGAGTGCTTAGAGGTGAAGGTAATTGAGGTCTGTAGGTCGCAGAAGGTGAGGCTGAAAACTGAAGATTTTGCCTTCAAAATAAAAGCTTAAAATGTGTTACTCCTGGGGGAAAAGGATATTTTAGGGTGTACTGTACAGAGTAACAAAACTCATCAAAATATTGTAGATGTTTTTGTTTTAAAACAGTATATATTAATAGCCATATGCCTATGTGAAAAAATATTAATCTCAGAATTCTGAGAATAAATAATAAAGAATTTTAGAATAAAGAATTGCGCGCGCACACACACACACACAGTCACACAGTCAGAACTCTTTGATTAATCTCAGAACTCAAATAATCTTTTCACATGTGGCTAATCCTCTTCCGTAGCATTTACTAGCCTACATATTCCACCTTGAATGCAGTTTTTATTTTCATTTCTGTACTGTGTATTACGACAAAAAAAGTTGAAACTCAATATAACGGCAATATGGATTTTATTTTGAAGGTTATAGACCGGAGGTTCAGTTTTTTACACTAGCTAGCTTGACACTGGTGCACCTTGTTTGCCTCACCTGGTGGTGCGCAATCGGTGTAGCCTAAGCAAGTCGGCGTAGGCTACCTGCAACTCGCTCTGCAGGTTAGTGAATCACTCCCACAGCAGCTTATAAGTAGGACGACTTTCCTCATGGTGTCATTTTCCTGTTTCTTAAAGAATTGCTTGTTTTTGCCATTAGGACACCATGAGCAAGTCCAGCACGCTGAAAGTCAAAAACTTGTTTAAAGTCAAATCCCCGGACAAGGAGAACAAGGAGCTGAAACGGTCACACAGAGATGGAGCACCGAGCAGCACCACGGACAAGTCGGCCACCTTACCGGCGAGCCCCGGTGCCCTCAGCCCCACGGAGCACGCCACATTCCCCGGTGATGCTTTTCCCACTTCCCCGAAAGAGAAGAAAGGAAAGCGGCTGTTGTCCTTCAGGCTGAAAAGGAAGAAGTCCAAGCGCAAAGACGGAGGCGAGCTGGACTTCCATGAGACGGATGAACTGGACAGCTTCAACAGTCACATGTAAGATAGGCTACAGTATTAAAAGTGCAACCTGTTTTTTAAGTTGAGTGTTTGGGGTCAGGATGTGCTTATAGATGTAGAGCCTCTACTGGATACAGCTCAGTTTCTTACATGTTTATTAACCTACAAAGCTTAGTTCATGTGGTCATAGATAGATAGATAGATAGATAGATAGATAGATAGATAAGAAAAATAACTATATGAATCCGACAATACATTTCAGAGGGATACTATGCTAATAGCACAGCAAAACTAGAAGTCCCTGTATGAATATTATAGGACTATTATGATAATATCATAAGATATAAAAAACATCAACACCATAGTGTGGCCGCTATAAACTCACCATTGAGCACCACAAACACACTAAAAGTCCCTATAAGATTATTGTAAGAAATTTATAGTGGGTTTTTGTCCAAATAGATAGATAGATAGATGCCAACTGACATCCCAGCCAATCTCTCTATGGCCTATTTTTTAGACTACACCACTTTCTTATTTGTAATAATGCCTGTAACAAACTGTAATAGACCACTGCCAAAATAAGCCACACACCCCCATCTGTGGCTTATTAAATATGATTTAGTACTAGATTATATGACATGTTTATACTGTAGGTAGGGTGACACCAGTGTAAAGAGTGCAACCTCTGATCAAAACATCCTTATACATTCCCTCATGTTTAAGTAGTGATAGTGAGGCTATTCCTCATTTTGCTCAGGACCCTCTGGACCATCCCCAAGGACCCCTGACGGTCCCCGAACCCCACTTTGGGAACTACTGTACTAGACTATTCTTCACAAGCTGATTGACTGGAGGAAAGCACTGAAGAGTGATATATTGAGTGCTGTGATGAGTAGAAACCACTGGTTGAGTGACTGTTGTCCCCCCTGGCACTTTTTGAAAACTACCTAGCGCGGTGTTGAGTTCCTGCTGAGCTAGTTTAGTCACGCTGCGCTTTTGTTCACTCAAATTTGAAAAAAGTACAGACAGATAGAGGGATAGACGTGATAATGCGTCAAACGTAGCATGAATCAGGAGGCAGTTTTTTAGAGGAAGGAGTGGAATTGGACTGTTGTCACTGGTTGTTATAGATGGGTTTCAGGAATTAGAGCGTGAGAAGTTGTTGTTATTTCTGTTCTTTTGCAGTCGAGATATTTGGTTTTGGATAGTATCCATGTCTTATTTATGCAAGCAAATGCAAATCGACGGTTTGAATCCTTGGTCGTCTGGGAAAATGTGGATGTGGGAAGTGAATGAGAAATGCTCTCTCCACTCTGAACGGCTCCTGTTGAGGTGCCCTTGAGCGAGACTCCCCCTCAACCCCACACACCCACACCCCACACACCCACCCACCCCACACACACCCCTCATCCCGCTCAGTGGCCAACAGTACAAGACTGTGCTTGCGCTGGGAAGCTCCTAGGTGTGAATGTGGGGAACTGGGTGAATGTGAAGCAATGTGAATTTGCTGAAAAGGGATACGCATGGGAAACCAATCTTCCCAGGACAAATTAAAGGTTAAAAAATAAACCACTTAACCTCCAGTGGTCACAATGACGCCGGAGATATTTCTAGTTCTTTTGGTTGAACTGACGTAGATGCTCCCCTGCTGACTTTTAGTGTAACAACCCAGGCAAATATGCAGTTACATTCATACCTTTCTGTTTTCCAACACCCTTGTTGATGGGTTAGAATGAACTGCCTCTACAGCATGACTCATGTTTGATTGTTTGTGCCTATGACGATGTAACATGTTAGGTTAACCTATATTGACAGATCACATGCCTTGGTGATATGAGCAAAGCAAGCCTTACATAACATTTGACTACTGAGATGAAAAACCTGCTGTTCAGGTCGGACACATTTCACCGTTCAGTCCAGTTAGATCGGGCTCAAATCGACTTGATATTGTGTCTGATCGCTGAACTACATCAGGGTAAACATGACTAACACAGCAGAGAGACCTGTGACACCACACATTTCTGTAATACATAATGACGTTAGATACACACACACTCAAGCAGGCTCATATGCACATGAGACGTACTTGCTTACTTTCTCACAATTCTCTTTCTCAGCCTCTTACATAATCAGCAAACAGCGTACATAACAGCAACCAACACAAGGAGAAGGATGGGGAGAAAAAGAGAGAGGGCACAGAGGTGAATACCAGTGTCACTGCTGAGATTAGTCTGTCAGACCTCAGGCCTGAAACAGATTACCATAAGTTTACTAAACATATATTTACCTAAATCACTTTCTGTACAAATTTGTTTCAACATTTGAACTTTAGTGTCAACAGTGAGGTGTCCCTTCCCCCACTGAAGGTGTATCATGTCTTATTGACGAAGTAAAGGGAAAAAATAACCCTCTGAGTCACATGACATAAGAATGTAAGGCTGGGGTACCATGAAGCCTTAGATTTGCTGGTATCTCATAATCCTTGTGTAGTATTAAGGTTTGCTTATATCACATTTCATTGATTTCATGCCTCTGCCAAAATGATTCACTCATTTGCATATATCGATTTTGTGTGAATCAGCCAAAACAAGTTTGGGATTGATTGTGGTTGGATAGTCGAGGTGTGTTGAGGTTATTAGTTTTTGTTTTTTGGTTGTAGTATTCCTATTTTGATTAAGGGAGCAAAAAGGCTTTTACATAAGAGAACTGCCTTAAGGACCTCATACAGAAACATGACGCAACCAATGTACTCTAAATTCTTGAGTAACACCAGTAGCTCCATTATCTTTAACTTGTGGTGTTCAGTGACAACCATATTAGTGTTTGAGCAACATAAACTACAATGAAAGCCTAACAACATTAATAGCATGTTGCAGCAAAGCGTTCTTTAGCAGCAGTTTGCATATGATTACGATTAAACGGTGTTGGACTCACCAATTATGATTACAAATATTAAAAGACTTTTTGGGAGTTTGGCCCATTGGTCACCTTACCCAATATGTAACGAGACGACTTGCTATTAAAATCATCTTTCTGTCTCAGCTAGACAGTTCTGTCCAATGCGCATGCTAACGCTTTAGCAGACAGTATGTTAAGTGATTGTAACTGCCATTATCCTTAAAGTGAGAAAATTACAACTTGTCACAGCTAAGGCTGGATGGTTAGTTATTTTTAATGACACATAAACCTGCCAGGCTTGTTTAGGGGATTAATAAAATAGAGAAAACAAGAATGCACGCTCAACGGCAGAAGATCTCTCTATCCAAACATAACTTGTTTTGTTTACACAGGAAGTAGGGCAAAATTAGCCAGACAGCTAAAGTTTTTGCACTGCTAATTCATAATGGACTTCACTAATGATGAAAATTGAGATTTTGTTTTCAGAAGTTATGAATCTACAGGCCATAGAATAAAAACCAACACCAACTTTGCATTATTAAAAGGTTTATCTTCACACTTTTGATAGCCTAATCGCCTACGACTACTTAGCATACTGTATGCTAAAATGTTAGCATGCGCACCGGACAGAGCTATCTACCAGAGACAGAGAGATGATTTTGGGGCCCTCTCCTCAGATATAATTGGGTAAGGTGACTAATATGGCCCAAACTCATAGGATCAACCTAGAATAGGAAAACAGTGCCACTCTTAACATCACTGCAGTCTTATTTATATTTCTATTTTAGACCAAAGGTCAGTTTGCAAGCGATGTTGTGCAGCAATGTGTTGATGCTATTTGAGATTTAACATGTCCTTGGCCTCTGGACTTCTTTATCGATGCGTTTCAAGAAATGGATAAGCTTGTAGGATTCTGGATGAAGACTTCAAGACATTAAACCCCTGTGTTTGGTCTACATAGGCCTGCTGAGTCAGTTTACACAGGGACAAGCAAACATCCACACCTGGACCATTACAGCCTATACATATGATAGCACAGATACCAACACACTGTATATCTTATCATAATGTGTTAAGGCTAATTTGCAAGATTACTGTAGTTTCAGGCATGATTGGTTTCTGTCTTTTCACAATGGTAGAAGTGAGTTATGTCACAATGCTTGTATTTCCAGGCCTGTGACTTGCAGGAATTTGAGCAGTATGCTACTTGAAAACCTGCATGTACAGAGGGAGCAGGGAAACTAGGACAGCCTGTTCAAATTCACTGATAGCAAGAAAAAGTATCCACTTAGGGCCTGCTAAAAGGTTCAGTGTGTGAGTTTGCAGATTCTGTTTGTGTGTGAGGACACATGCTTGGGCCTATCTGCGGTACATGATTGTTTTGTTGGGTTTCCTTGTGTTTCATTTTGTTTGCATACTGTTTGAATTATTTCATTTTATGATTGATTAGTTAGATCTAGGTAGGTTCGTTCTCTGTAAAGTCCTTTGAGACAGGCTTAGTGCTGAAGGGCTGTGTAAATATACTTGACTTGACTTGACTGCAACAATGTTAAGTCTGTAACTGTTTCCATTTCATCGGACATTTTAAACCAAAGTAAGCTATAACAAACGGAGCGGTAATTGTAAGTTTAGGCACTGCTCCAAAGAAAGATGCCTTTTTTTTCCACACTCAGCCCTAAAAGGCCTGTCACACCCTTCGGTAGAGGCTGAGGACTGCTGCTCTTGTGATATCCAGACGATCCCTAAGGTGAGGGTGTGGAGGCCAAAATGAACGAGTCACATTTTTGTGCAACACCTGTGGTCTCCCCTAACGACGCACTGAATTAAGGATCCTTAATGCAGTAACTCATACCTGGGTTTCTGACTGTGTTTATGAATATGATGTTTGTGACTCATTTCCTTGTGGTACAATAGGTGTGTACATAATAGACAAGTTTCACAAACATGGCTAAGCCTAGTTGCAGACTACCATACTTTCTTTTCCAAAGGAGATTTCTTTCTTTTTTGTTTTCGACGAGGCTTAATCCATGTCTCTGCAACCAGCCAAGTTTAAAGAATAGTATGCTTTCTGAGGGAAAACATGTCTGCTCATGGAGCCTTTCACAAGTTGGTATTCTCAAATAAACAAGAAAAGGCCATCTTAGGACTGTTTTTTCTGAAACAAAACTGCATTGCAACTGCAGTATATCCTACTGTATTTTGTTATGGTAGTCTTGACGTTTTTTCTCAGTGGTGTCCATTTTCAATTAGGCCTATGGTTATTTATTATGTATGCAAATTAATTTATTCTGGGTTGGTTTTGTTTTTTAAGTTGCTATATTGTCAACGGACAAATTCAGAGATTTCTTTCCTGTGTGTATATGCATACGAGGACGTCAGGTAAACAACAACATGATGTTAATAAGAGAACAGTATTTCAAGTGGTAATTGTTATTGAGGGTGTGTTCACACCAAGCATCTTTGGAGTGGTTTCTTTGAACTTTGAGCGTTTACTCTTTTGGTTAGTCTGGGAAGGTGAGAACAATAGGGCTGCAACTAACAATTATTTTCGTTGTCGATTAATCTGTCGATTATTTTCTCGATTAATCGATTAGTTGTTTTGGTCTATAAAATGTCAGAGAATGGTGGAAAATGTGGATCAGTGTTTCCCAAAGCCCAAGATGACGTCCTCAAATGTCTTGTTTTGTCCACAACCCAAAGATATTCAGTTTACTGTCATAGAGGAGGAAAGAAACCAGAAAATATTCACATTTAAGAAGCTGGAATCAGAGAATTTTGACTTATTTTTCTTAAAAAATTACTCAAACCGATTAATCGATTATCAAAATAGTTGGCAATTAATTTAATAGTTGACAACTAATCGATTAATCGATGAATCGTTGCAGCTCTAGAGAACAATGACATTCAAACTCGGGTGGCCGCCTGAAAATGTGAGATTTGGTCCTCTTCCAAGGGAACGGCAGTGTGGATGTTAACAGTGAGAACATACCTACTACAGGAAATGAGCCTAAAACGCAGGATGTTATGGGTATAAAGATCTGATAGCCAGCAGTTCCTCATGCTTGCAAAGCCTAGCGTGACAAAATTAACCAAGGGCACGCGCAGTCTGGACTGACGCTCATAACCTGAGCGTCAGTCCTGGCAGGACGATGGGTCACCAAAACACTGTCCAATAAACAAGGTACTTGTGAGTGAATTGGGCAGTGTGAACCTTAAATTAACCAAATAGAAAAATGCAACAAAGTAAACTTTTTCACCTTACCCAGGGCCTTTGTCAGGCTCAGACAAAACTGTAAAATACTTGATGATCTTCATGTTAAATTATTATGTTGATGGCCTAAAACTTGCTGTTAGTCTATATTTCATCTGTGTCACGATGCAGGGTGTTGTGGTGTGATGCTGATGATGAATATAGATATACTAAATACATATAATCACAGCATTCTTATCACAGTAGCATCCATGTAGAAGTGACAAAGGATTCATTGCTGGGCAGCTTGCTTGGAGAAACCACAACAATAAACATAACCAGCGACAGCCAAATCCTCCCGACAGGCACAGTCGAATTTTGAGGCTCAGACTGTCTTTGATGTCAGCTGGCTTCAGTGAAAGTGTATGTGTACAATATAGACTGAAAAACAGTTAGCTGGCTGACTGGTAATGCTGCGGCCTGAAGCTATATATACATACCTGTCCACACCTGTTCATTTCACACATAGATACACACACAGAAGTGACAAGGTCTGGATAGGAGTAGACTCTATGCCGCTGCCGTTCCTAGACAAAACCTGTACGAATCGTACACTGAATCTTAAAACTTATTCAGTCGTTCGCTGTTCTTCAAGTTGCAACACATCTCCTTTCCCCAAAGAAATCTTCGGTCGTGCTCCAGTTCATCCCCCTACCTGTTTCTTGCTCTCATTGAGTCATTCTGCAGGAATGCGCTTAGCTAGCAAAGCTTTGACAAGTAGCGCTTTGGTGCAGATCAGAAGATAAGGTGTTGATTCACTGTTCAGGCTATGGCAACCAAAACAGCAACATTGGCAAAATCTGTAACCTTTAGGCTCCTTTACCAGGCAATTCCCCACCTAATCCTGAAGTGGGACACATGTTTTTCTAAAATGGGCAATGATAACAGGGGAAAATAAGGGCCGACTGTCTAGATTTGTACCGACCTGGGTAGAGCGGATTTTTGGGGCAGGCGGAGTAAATAAGGCATGTGCTGTAGGGAGGATTGGGTGAGAAAACAAAACCCGTCGCCAATGAATTCACTCACATGTGAAGCATGTCGCTCCAGGGAATGGGTTGTGAAATGTGGAGCACAGGTTTTAACCGTTGAGGAGAACTTGTTCTGAAGTCTGAAACTTCTTCAGAAACGTTGTGGGTAGGGAAGCGGTCGTTTCTTCCCACAGGGACCGGGGGAGCTGAGTAGTAGGGTGTACCATACCACCGAGGGTACTGTAGCAACATGAGTTTTGGTTGTTCAAACAATACAAAGGCAAATAATTGGTGCGGTGTCTTGCGTCTGCGGATCTGTACGTCCGAATGATGCTGTGAGAGTTATGTTCTGTTGTGATTTATTACCACGTATACAACCATTTATTACCAATACTTATCCAACATACCAACAAAGCGTCTATGGCCCGTACTCCACCCCGCACAGTGATTGACGGCTGCACTAAAGCATGATCTTGTCCTTATATGTCTCCTCCCTCCTGCTTGTTTACAGCTGACAGATCCGTCTACAGCTCCAGATGAAAAGGAGGCTTAAAGGCATTCAGGCCATACCTAGTTTCTAATCACTGACTTAGCTTAATTGCGTGACCTAACACGGCCTGAGGTATTTTACACCCTGTCAAGGCCTCTGCTACAGTAGCTTTTTAATAACATGATATGAGTTTGGTGTTTACAGTAGGATAAAGTTCACAGTGACTTAGATAATCAAACTCCCAAAGATAGGTGTAATTAATCTTATTGGCCTCTTTTGGCCTTGCCAGACGACTGGGGGGCGTGTCCCCATGTGGGAAAATGTTTTGACATGCCAACCAAAGATGCCATTTTGAGATTAGACTGATTTGTGTCTAAAAAGAGGACAACTTTATCTGGCAGTTCTTTGGACCCAACGCAACTTTCTGTATTTGTAAAAGAGTTGCTTTCATATGTGAACACTACTCACAACACAAATATAACAGAGGAAAGATCCTGAACATACTTGCTCTGAAGAATTGCAAACTATCAATCCATTCCATGGTGTTCTATCAATGCTTCTATCAATGCTTTTTCATTTTTGTGACTGAAAACTCTTACTAGTTTTGTAGGATGGACCCATGCTGTGATTAGGATACTGACATTAGCATGATTCATATTGTTTGTGGACTTTTAGAAGTCATTGTTGTGAAAACATTGATCATGAAATGGAACATACTGATAGAATTGTGAGATTTCACACTTTCCAACAGTATATTGCATGGCCAAATTGCATGCTTGACAAATTCACTGAAAATTTCACCTTAAAAAATTTAATGAATGTGATTAACACCCCTTCCAGCTCGTATGCCTGTATATGGGCCAGTGCCTGTTTAAATTGGCAAGGCAAAAAACAAAAACAAAAAGCAAAATCCAATTGCCCAACCAGTCCCTAAGAATCAAAGAGCAAGGCTTCTTTCTAGACTCGCCAATTTGCACCGACGTTCAGCAATCAGCGATCAATCTTCTATGATAGAAGAGGCAGAGATACCAGATTCTCCACCGACAGTAGCCTCAGTAGACTAGAATGCAATGTAGCCACAAGACATGGCGTGTTTTGAGCAAGGAGCATAACACTTTTTCTTGACTGGAAAAACTCTTGCTTTTACAATAATAATAGCTGTCGGTATTATTATTGCTCTGTCACTGTAGGAAATGTAGGAATCACTGGTTTAGGGAAGTGGGTGCACCAAAAAAAGTAAATTACAATCCTTTACAACACAAAATAACTCCTGTAATGCATTGAACATCACAGATTGATGTTATTTAACTGTGTAAGAGTATCCCAGGGTGGATTCTTCTTTGAACGGTAGGATCACTGTCTGACGGTAAAATGCATTTCTGGAACTGTGCGAGAATTTACAAGATTAAGGGGCCAATTGAAAGAGTGTCATCCAGTTTTACTTGAGTTGTGTTCAGTGTGTGTACAAGAGTTATTTACGAGTGTTTACTAGCTCCATCAGTGGCAGCTAATGTTTGTCAAGTGACAATGCCAGGTATGGTTATAAATCTCTTACCACATCACCAAACCTGTCTGCAGTGTTTTACTACATTGAAAGGAAGCCGAAGTGAATGTGATCTGCTCACGTTTTGTCTAAGCACATTTTTCTACTCAGGCTTTGGAAAGGTGAAAATAAAAATATACGTATGTAATCAAGTTGAAAAGTGAAGTTGAAAATGATTTGTTGTGTTTGAGGTGGTGTGATTTGCTGTTTATTGGGTTGAGATGGTGGAATATTAAAAATGTTTTCACAAGTGCTGCAGGGAATTTGCTTTTAAAACCCAGTGGGATTCGTCCCTGGTTAGAGATTGCTTGCGTGCTGCTCTTTGGTGAACAAGTTCCAACTGGAACAAATGAATGTTACCTGATCAGTTGGACCAGTCTTCATTTAAAACCAGTCAGTCAGTCCACTGACCTAGCTGGATTCCAATAATAATCAGTATTTTGACATGTGGCTCCTGTATGTATAGCTGTATGTATATAGATAGTATGGAGAGCCTCTATTCCCGTTTGGTGAGATTCTGCTACTACTACTACTAGTACTTCTACAACAACTACTTCTACAACTCCTGACTCTGAAATAAATCTACAACCACAACAACAACTACTACTACTTTACTACTAAAAGTATGGTCGCTTCTCACAAGCTTATTGATTATGTTTTACTACCATCCAGGCAAAGCAGACCTACTTTCCCAGCTGATGTCTTCATATCTTGCGGTGGTGTGTGTGGGCTGGTACTCATAAAGGGTAGATAAGCCATAATAAATTATGACCTTGCATAATCAACTGACTGGAGAAATTTTAACTTGGTAATGAGCGAAAGAGTGGTAGTTTTGTTTTGTTTTGTTTGGTATGTGTGTGTGTGTGTGTGTGCATGTGTGCGAGCGTGCACTTCTTCATTTGTGCCTGTAGACTTGTTGGTTTTTCATTTGTTGGTTTAATCATTGCATGAGCTGTATCCTGCTGACTCCATAACCTGCTGAGTTTGTTTGATTTATTGTTTGACTAAGTCATTCAAGCCATGCATGTTTGACGGTTTTGATAGCTGTATGCCTTTATTCTGTGGAAAAGGGTATTTCCACAAACTCCTTATCACTCTGCAGCTGTTGAATAATGTTATCATGCATGTAGGCGTATCTATGTATATGTGCGTACTTGTGTTGTATGCATGTCCATTTCTCTTTATGTCCACCATCTCTGTTTTCATGCTGAATACATGTTGGTGTGTTACGGCCGAGCGTGCATTGCACACTGACTGAGAGTCGAGACCTCAGGGTGTTAACTCCAGCATAAACACCTCACTGTTGCTCTTTTGTGTTGCAGCAGGCTCTCAAACACAGCCATTATAATCAAGGTGAGGGTAGTGCAGCAAACACAGGCAGGCACTGCTAAAGTAAACATGACCTGGCGTCGGTCCTGAAACGCACATACATCTTATTGCATGTGCGTGCGGATATCAAACACATAAGTGCACATACAACACACACACACAAGCACACACGCATGCTTTCTCACACACAGGCTGATATGCACACAAACGTCGCGTGGGTGCACACACACACACAAACACACCCCAAGAACTTTGAAAAGGAGTGGCACAGTCCAATTGGGACTATGCAAACACTGTGGGCCGACTCAAGTTTTTCCCTGTTAAAGAAAGCTCTCATTGTCAAAGGATTTTGCTAAATATTGTAGTACGTCATCATTATTGCAACACACTGAGCGCAGAAGCCAGCTTTGGGAAGAAATATGCTCTCTTCTTCCCTTACCTCGCTATTGAAGTTGTGCTCTTCAAACTTCTCCACTCGCTTTGCATTTCTATTAAAAAAATACCTATGGCAAGAATGAATAATGCATTTGGCATTTGTAAGAATTTACTATCTTTGCACACTCTGTAGACTTGTTTTATATATGCAGAACATGTAGGAAAAACGTAAAACTTCTCTCATCCTGTCACCATATTGCATTACATTTCCTGCACAAATCCATCTTGTAGCTTGACAGTTGCATTAACATGAGAAGAAGAAATAGATGGACAGAGGAGCGAGAGGGGGAGAGAGAAGATAGATGTTGCTATAGATGTGTTTTTCTCCTCTCCTTCCAAAGTCAACATGTCAGGATTATGAGGTGCCATCAGGTAACATTGTCAACCCTTGTAGTTGTGGTGACATCATAGCTGCCTCTCTACCCCAGGGTGATTGCAACAATGGCACACTGTATGCATTTTCACCATCAGGCAAGTTGGAGCACACATGCAGTTGGCTCTATAAGCGCAGTTGTTTATTGGTTTTAGTTTTTGAAAAGATGCACCGAGTCTGCAGTTGAAACATGGGGGAAAATGCATTAAAGCATTCACAAACATGATGGGGTTGTTTCCACTGCACCCCATCGTATCCAGTTATTAACGACCAGATGCTGTATTTCCACATACAAGGCCTGAGCTGCGGTCCAAGTGGAAGTGTAGTGGCTGCATCCTACTGGTTGATCCAGACCCACCCAGCATCTGGCAAACATTCGGCCCCACAGTAGTTTTTCCAGGCACTCCCAAATGCCCAGTGGCTTTTACAAATAACAGCTGCTTTGGATTTGTAGTGTGCAGCTACACTAGAGACGATTTTTGCAACGTCATTAGCATTGCAGATCATTGCACTGGTTTGTTTTATTAATGCATTGATGTGTTGAGTACAGTTGGCTCATGTTAGTCCCTCAGCACTTTCAATAGAGTGCTGATGTTTTTGGCAAGGGGGCCCAAGCTTTTTTACGCAACATTGATATACATTTTCCTGTTGTGTCGACCATAGACAGCAAGCCTCTACTTGGGCCGCATTGTCCCTCAGCTTATTGACCGACTGCCACTTTCCTTGACCCTGGAGTTTCCTTGACCCTGGAGTTTCCTTGACCCTGGAGTTAGCTTGACCCTGAAGTTAGCTTGACCCTGGAGTTAGCCCTTACATTGGGCAGCAGTCCAACAACGCCCAGTCACATTCTGTATATCACACCCTGCTCTGATTGTGTGCCGCAGTCAAATCCAGTGCCCTTCCAAAGTGTGCTCCCTGACTTTTCCTTATATTAGAACAAGCTATCTTCCATCAACAGCCACCAGTGAGTCATAATGCCCCTCATAAGCCCCAACAGTGGATGAGTCAGTTGTTGAATCCCATCCATCCCTTGTTCCAGGTTGTGCAGTAGCTACAGGTTTGCCTAGCTGCCTGAAATCTATTTGTTTTGTTTGTCTCTGTGTTCCTGCGCAGTGAGTGATGTGTCTATATTGATAACCTACAGTAACTTGGCACCGGCATGATGTGTTGCCAAGCTGTAGGATGGCAGAGGCGCTGAAGTGGATTAAGTTCGTGGAGGTTTGATGGGGCGTTGTGCGTGCAAATGTGTCTGTGTAGCTGTGTGACTGTTTGTGTCATCCGAGTCTCAGTTAAAGTTTACGTAGCTACATTGTGTAGCACGCCTTTCTCAGAGGCAGAGGTATTTCTCAGAGGCAAAGTTATTAACAGGGGTGCTTAGCACCCTTGTTAATAACTGAAAAAATGTGATCTAGCCAAACAAGGTTATGTAGGTTAACTAGTTAGCCTAGCTAAATTCAAACTAGCCACACTAGCCTATAGCTATCTAGGTATCATGAATGCCATGGTCATGAATGAATGAAAAAAGAAGTCATTGCCATTTATATTTTTACAGTGGTTCTTTAGCTCGTTCATTGATGTTGAGTTAACCAATGAGATTATTTCTGCTTGCACAGCAGATCTGCCTCTGAGAAACTCTTGTATAGCTCCAATCTGTGTTACACACAAATTGTGTGTCTTTGCATGAGTATGTGTATGTGTATATTACGCTGCTGTGTTGCCATTCTGAGTTACAGAGTAGCCAAATGAAAACAACCCTGTCCTGTAATTCAGTGTTGGTGGGGAGCTGCCTTGTTTCCTCAAGTTATGGTCAAGACATAACTCCCAACATGAACTAGTTTCTGTATTTAACCGTTTTTTGCTTAGGGTTACAGCCTGAAGTCATAAATCCATCACTAGTGGCACTGATTTTGAAGACATGTAAAAAAAAAATGGTAAAAACATTCAAACATTGACACAACCTTTTTACAGAATCCATCATTCTCATTCTCAAAGTGGGATTGTTTGCTAGCTGCCTTTTAAAGGATTAGATAAGGTGTGCAAAGGGTAAAGTTTTAAGAATAGCCAACCAACTCAACTTTGCTCAACCTTCCTTTGTTCAAGTTTGTCACACCTTCCACTTTGCCATTTACGTACCCCATGTGAAAACAACACTTCTCTTCTAGACGTTATAAGCTTATAGCTCCAGCAATCTTTTAGCAATGACATCAGTTGCCAGGGAGTATCAAAGACACACTGCAAACACTCCTAATTAAAAGCACAGATAAAATTGTGCACTTACAACAGCACAGTTTTTCTCTGTGGTGCAACAGAGAAGAGGCTCCAGACGAGTTGGAGCTGGTCTGTGCCTGCATGTCGACAAGGCGCTGTGGAGACAGATTTCACTCAACAAGGTTAAGGGTTAGGCTCAAGGATTGACTTTTCTTAACACAGGAAATGTCACTTTTTCCCCTCATAAAGAGCTTTCACTGATTTGAAGATGGCACCTGGCCTTCAGGCCTTAAAATTATCCTTAAAGTTAAGGGTTAAGGTCATGGCTTGGCTACTCCAAACCCCATAGGCCTTCTCAATAGCTCACTATTTTTTTCATTTGTGTGCATGCATGTGTGTTATTTTATTTTTTTTGTTATTAACTCTGAAATTTAATTATATAAAATTTGCAAAGCCTAAATAGAGCTTTACAAAACAAAGCATAGGCTGTTCCACATTGTATTTGTACATTGGTATCTAAAAGGAAAAATCCACCCTAAAGCACACTATTAAAAATCAGCTATTGGCCATGTACCTTGCATTTCTGGTCCCATTTATTTGTTTGGTGGTGTATGTTTCTTAATCCCATGGATAACAGGCCAAACATAGACGCAATGTCACATTGCAGCTACAATGGTGTTTGATAGCAGAAAGCTTCTAAGAAGAAACTACCTAAAATATCAACAGTAAACATTGGTTTGGTTTTGGTGTCGATTCAGCAATCATACATAGACAAAATCCATTGTAGAAGAGACAGAGACCATTTCTTCCCCAAAAGTAGCCTCAATAGACCAGAATGCAATGCAGCCACAAGAAGACATACTGTGTTTTGGACGCATAGGAAATGTAGGAAATCACTAACTGAATTAGAAATAGACGAGGCAGGTTGAGGGAAAGAGGGTACACCAAAAAGGTAAACATCACTATGACAAATTGATGATATAAAACAGTGTAACTGTATCTGAGGGGGGAGGTTTCCTTTAAGGGCAGCTAGCCAAAACAATTTGCCACACCAAAGACAATAACTTCTGAAATACATTTTCTAGAGCACAAATAATAAGGAAACAGAATGTCCTAATAGATAAAAGTGTACCATTGAACAAATCATATTTTATTTACCTGTCTTTATTAATTCATTTTTATGATGTTTAATTAGTTCTACCTAAGAGCAAGATCAGAATGATAAGCCTATTTTAGCAAAAAGCAACTTAAACACAGGGGAAGAATCATAATATTAGGTCAGGCGTGGTTCATCCTACAGCTCAGCCTCGCACAAAGAATGTAAATATTGTAGAACATCTGATAGGACTCTAGACACTCCTCAATCCATCCACTGTTTGCAAGCACAGTATAACTCTGGGGAATAGGGACAGTTCCTAATCAAAACCATCCAAGGACAGTCCCATATATCATCCTAACTCTGACTTCATCCCATGTTGTTGGATTGGAGGCTGCTTTTCACAACTACACTCTTCTACACCCACTCTTGTCTGTATTCTCAGTATAACAGAATAATTTGACATGTAGTAAGCCTCTCCTTTATTCTCCTAGTCTGTTCTTATACCAAACATCTGGTCCTGGTAGGTTGTACACACTTGATCAACATATCAGTCAGCATATTTGCCTAGGTCAATACAGTCAGTCATTAACAATGCAGCCTGACTTCAAAGTCTTGGCACACTCTAAGAGACCAAATTCCGCATAACAATAATTCCTGTTAAATAGGTTGACTTTGTGACTCATTATACAGAAGTCTGCCTACTCAGTCAGCATCACTGGAAAAGTGATCTACCACTGCCTCCTTGTGGGGAAACACAGTACTGCAAAGTCTCATGTCTTGGTTTAGTGATTGGGGTTAGGGCCAATGTATTGCCAAATGGGAAGTGCCAACATTAAGTAACTTTCCTCTGTCTTCAGCATTGCAGTTTATACTCTGTCTTGATGATTTCCAGTGGACTGGGTGCCCAAAATGATCACATTCCCTTTCACCTAACTGACCCATCCCACAATGCAACACGCATGCAGTGTTGTTGAACTGACAAAAGCGAGTGCTGAAACCTGGATATGTTGCATTATGCATTGTCACGGTGCAGTTAATGATATCAAACCGAGAGGCTGCCACGTTCCTGCACCTTGATCCCTTTGTTGTGAATATAAACACTGGAACAGCGGCTTTGTGTCATATGACTTCACTCGCTACAGTACAGCATTCCTTAAAGTACAAATGTAGCACACGTCTAGTGTTTGTTCTTGGTAGAAAGCTGTCTGCCATTCTGCTATGAAGGAGTCTTGATGCCAGGTTGGGTGTGTGATTTAATGCTCGGAGTCAGCTGAATAACTTTGGCTGCAGCGACGGAAAACCGGCCCTCCCGGAAATAGATGGGCCTCCTGATGTCGCACGCGTGTCCCAGAATGCTCGCTGGCACTCTAACTGAGCGGCACGTAGGCGTTACTCATGGTTATGCCGCTGCGGGGTGAATGCTGTCTGACCAGCATTTTCTCCCTCCTCTGGTTGTTTTTACCGACTGAAAACAAAGACGGAGTGCAAGGTGTCAATGCACCTAAGAACAGCTAGAGGTGTCGGTGCACCTAGGAACAAAAACACACCCAGCCTCACACTGGAGCAGGAAGCGGTTGGGTTTTGAGGCTTTATTTGCATGTTGCTTATGAGGAACATAACAAAGAAACTATGTTAGGTTCATGTACTTACTTTGATGTAAAATTGACAAATGAACAACTAAATTGAAAAAAAATATATTTTCCAAGAGATGTCCATAAAGGCTTTGCCGCAGGTTTTGTTATGAGCGGTTTGGATATTGCATAACATAATAATAACATAACATTGAGATGGGAAACAAAGGCTGATGATATAACAGCCCCCCTTCCCCTCTTCTCCCTCTCTCCATTTCCTGCCTCTCTCCACCAGGAGCTATGACCAGATGAGTGTGTCCACGGAGTGCAGTTTCCGGACAGAATCGGACTGGGACCCTCATGACACCGGCTCTGTGATCAGCTTGGACATGGCTCAGCCGAACAGCCCCACCTCGCCCTCAAAATTCTTCAAGGTCAGTCTTCTTCACACCCAAAAGTGTGTTTTCACATTTATAATGAGCGTTGGGAAGGTTTCACTCAAAATGTGAGCTGTTATCGATTACTACCTACTTATCATTGCAGTAGTAGTACTGTAGTTTCACAATCTATATATTATGCAGTTTAACAATTTATTCCAATTTGCATACTTGTGAATTGAATAGTGTTGTTATTGTCAACAAGCATCACCCATTATTTTAATTAGATTTAAATGCCTTGTTCCTTTCAAATATGAGTAATGCAACAAGTAACCACCTATTTATATATATTTTTTTAAAAGTGTCTGCAGTGTAATTATGGTTGTTTTTATGGTAACTAGAAAGGTTTACAGCATCTACTTCTTTTAATCAGATTGTTGATTGTTTGAAATAGCTTTTAAGGATGATTAATTTTATCAAAATCAAGCAATGAATTAGCACAAAGTCCATCTGAAAGGTGTCCTCTGCATGGTTAAATAAAGGGGACAATTAATACATTTAATCAGTTAGTGGTGCAACACCTTCAACTCTTCCGGCTCTTATGACTCAGTGCCTCACTAAGGTTCGATCAATTCGTGAGAGCAGGGAACTTTATTTGTCATGTTAAAGCATTCACTGTCCCCCCTTTCACATTTCCATATTGCCACTGTTGGGTGAAAACCTCGTATCTCAAAAACTTTGCAGGAGCTGAGAAAAGCAGCCTTGTTTTTAGCTTGACCACCATGTATTTTGAATTTATCCAATGGGGTCGGACAGGGTTTTATAAGCTCAAGGATGGTAGAATTTTCTCAACCCATAGAGCAGTGTTTGTCAACGTGGGGTCCGGGGACAACCAGGGGTCCTTGAGGGGGTTCCAGGGGGTCCCCAGCAAACTGATGAATTGTTAAACTTCAGCATTATTTCATTTACAATTAGACACAATTAGAGAATGTAGAAGAATGACTGTTTTGATAATAGTTTTTCTGTTATCTCTCTACCTACAATACAGACAGTCATGTAGTTCTGGACAAAATCATATCTAACAATAAAAATATTCTCAGATTTGGGTCAGAGAGACAAAATCTCATCAAATGGGGGTCCATGGTTCTAATGTGGACTAAATTAGGGGTCCTTGATATGAAAAAGGTTGAGAATCACTTCAATAGAAGTGGAAACATGGAACTGATTAAAATTGGAATAACAAGGTTTCCACATGACAACAGTGATATGTTCTCAATCATTTAGGGCATTGTATTTAGTATTTGTGACTATTTAATGTTCTTTCCTAGTTAGCGATGAGAGAACCACTAGAACCACTCCTGGGTGCTGCCACTGGGTGCTACCTCTCCTTCCCAGTTCATTATCTCTGGAGCTGCACAGCTGCGTGACACCACAGATTCAGACTTGAACCATTTCAAGCTGTTCTCTCTCACTTCTGCCTGTAGGGGACAGTGGTGAACGCTCACTGATACAGACTAAACCGTCTTCAGTAATAGAAATAACATATTTCTGGGCTGGAAGTCAGTGGTCTTCCCCTTTAAGATAAGATGACACACATATCATGTGGGTGATTTAATGGGGGTAATTATCCTATGGGATCTAATTGTCCCTAGGCTGTTTTCCATAGTCTCAAACTCATCAAACCAGCTCTGCTCGGTATTAGTGTAGGAGTTGGAAATAACAATCACCTTTCATATTTGTTCTGAAAAGTTATGGAATTTCAGGAATCAAACATGTCATATTTAGAGTGTATACCAATGAGTCTGACTTTTATCTTTCATAATGAGAGACAGAGATGAAAAAGCATAACCCCCTTTTGTTTACTCAGTCTGAAAGCTCCAGTACACCACACTATTTGATTATAATTAACATTATTTTGTGTACGAGTGTGTGCTCCTGTGTGTGAGGTTTCGTGCCTGTGATCTTTGTTATCATCTGAGGCTGACAGATAAGGAAGTGGACCTTAATGCACACAGATATGGTACTGTATCTCCACCTACCTGACAATGTCACCTGAGTAAGTGAGTAACTACTAGGGAAATGCTTAGTGGATAGCTTGTGCTAGTAGCTTTATGCACACAGGAACGGTAGGTAGTCATTCAAGGTTGTAACATCTACTGGACACAAGAAATATAGTTTATGCTCTTTATTTCCTTTCTGTCGTTTCATCACCATGGGATTGTGATTGAATTGAAACATCTCGGAGGTATGACAGTTTTGACGATATATCACCACAGAAACAACAGTGGATCGGGCCTGTTTTTACCCGTTTTTGCTGTGTTCATTGAGTAGGGTCCTTGCATTTCTGTCTGTTTAGAAATGAACTGGAAAGCCCAGCCACAAGCTGTGTGTCTTTACCTGTTGTTTGCTCAGTGGAATTATGTGGCTGTTGGAAAACAAAGGAATGAAGTGTGTTGAAACAGGATTTATGGTGGAAAAATTGCCTGTTTGCAAAGTGTTCTGTGTAGGGAAGCTGAAATACTCGTGTTTTACTGACAGAGCACCTGGGAAATAAGCTCTTCCTTTGGCGATTGTGGATAGAGATAAACCGGATTGAACATATTGGTCAAAGTAACAGTACTGATCTTACTTTTATAGTAATGTATCATGGCAATACCTGTGGCTCCTTTTGTTGTATAGTTCAAACACGAATGATCCATTTATTGCTCTTATCTGACACAAGCTGTACCCCTCCTACCTAGGGGCACTGTGGATAATAAAAGCCTATTGATTTGCTCAGGTTTAGTATGAGGAAGGGTGGGGTTTTTCTTTGGCAGGTCCATCCACGCCCTCACTATTTCTCTGGATGGTGAATTCATGTGGGTTGTTTGCCATGCGAAAGCTCTTTCACAATATTTTTTTTCACACTGCAGCTGTGATGCAAAAGAAGTCATGCCCTCCAGTTAGACCCTTTGTTCAGAAGCCGGGCCTCTTAACACTAGACACACACAAGTAGATGTGGACGACGCTGCCTGTCTGTTTGTGAGAGGATTGACTGTTCGTTCGTTCAGAAGTAGGACACCGGTGTTTCACGCTTTCAACTTTATGAGCAGTTTTCGCGATCATCTAGTTTAAGGGACAATCTACAAAATGTAAACATTAACTTCTTTCGCCTACTATTTTTTGCGGTCTATGATAAATTGGATGTAGCACTCCAAAGGAATTCAACAAGTCAAAATGGTATGTAACTGTTGTTTTTATGTTGTGATCTATAGTTCCTCTGTGACTACAGACAGCCACGGTTTGTGAGCTGTGTAACATGCAGACATGGTGTTTTCTTTTTCTTTTTTGTGTCAAGTGGATGGTTTTCCTGTTGGGTGACTGCTTCCCTGCTGTCTGGGATGTTGAGTTAAAGTTTCCAGTCCAATTCTAAACTGTGGTTAAATTTGACTGGACAAAATTAATACTATAAATAGAGAACCTTGTTTGACCGTACAAGCAGAAAGACAAGTATTTGGAAACTACTGTTGTTTAACATTGTATACCGCTCCAACATTCAGTAATAAAATACTATGTATACAGTGTTTATTTGTTTGCCACCTGGACCCCTGGACCAAGTCTTTCCTGTTGGCCTTCATTCTCTTCTGTTCATGTGAATACCTGTGGTAACTGACTCTTGAGCCGGGCATTACTGAAATTTTATATCTCCATTCCACCGGTTCTCCAGCCTGATCATTTTCCCACCGTGTTGTTTTTGCACCAGGAAGTCTGCCATCAGCACGTTCTATCTTTGACTTGACTGTACAGATTTTGAACATGATTTACCAAATCTTTTTTGTAAGGAATAGACACGAAGATATCTAATTTAAAGCGTGGCTCGGAAGAAACCGCATCAGTTTGTTATCTGTTTTTCTTGCCTGGCTTTCAGTGAGATTCCTGTTGAAGAGCATAGCTTTCAGTAGTCGTGTTCTACTTTCTATTTGAACCAAGCCAAAAACAACGGGTGTACCATCTGCTCTCCCCACCTGAATATTTATCTTTCTGTCTGTCCTCTTTCAGAGCTCGGATGAGAAGAAGGGAGTGTTTGATCGTATCAGCAGCTTCTTCAATACCAAGAGAAAGAGGAGCCAGAGCAGGCAGCTGTCAGACGCCTCCAACGATGGAAGTTCTGCAAGTTCCCCGGCCTCCCCGCTGTCCCCGCGTTCTCCCCAAGCCCCAGAGGAAGACGGGCTGAAGACCCCAACTCCTTCCCGAAAAGACAGCGAGGCAACCGGGCCGGAGGTGCTGGTGCACGGTAGCAGCCCCAGCCCCAGTGGCGCAAGCCTGTTGACAGATGAAGGAGTGCTTCCATTTGCGGACAGCGACAGCAGCGGCCGAAGCAGCGTGAGGGAGGTGCATGTGTGCAGGGTGAGCACAGCCAGCGGTGAGAGGAATTCTGGGAATGTGACTCCCACCCCTTCTGACCTTGCAGCTTCTGCATATCCGAATGCCGATTTCAGCTCTGAACCGGGCTTAACGGAATCGGTGGTGGTGGAGGTAAGCAAGAGGCTGCAGGTCCATCTGGAAGAGACCATCGTGAAGAACTCAGAGGGGTCGAGTGGGGACCTTACAGTGGGCCACACCACCCTGCGCTCATTTGAAATCCCCCTATCCAAGACATCCAAGGCCCCAAAGTCTCCTAACTTAACCTCTATAAGTTTTGAGTCCAAAAAGAACTCTCTAAAAAGTGAAGGGACGTTGGGAGTAACTTTAGACAGCAGTTCTCGTTCTTCATCCACCTCAGATCCCATTGAGCCTCCGCAGGACGCTGGAGACTCTCTAGACATGGAGAGGAGAAACTCAACAGCCAGGGGAAAGTCTCAGAGATCCACCAGCGGCCCGTCCGGGGAAACCGCGACCACCACAGGGCGCCCCTCACCTGAGAGAGCGGAAGCACCCAGGAGCGCTTCTCCTGTCCAGCTCCACAAAGCCATATGGGTGGAAACACACCTGGGAGGGGAGGAGGAGTGGGAGGGGGGGAGGGAGAGGGAGAGGGAGGGGGAGGGGGAGAATGACTGGGATGTAATGAAAGGGAGGGAGGAGGGCTTCAGAGCGGACTCGCCTCCCGTGCTGGCCATTCCCGTCACAGTGATTCCCGTGGAGGACTCGTTTACTCAGGGCGCTCCAGACAGCCCCTCTACCCCCTCAGAGACTTTGGCGTCCAGTGGCAGGGAGCCAGAATCAGCCGTTTCCTTGGCACCCATCTCAGGGGAGTTCCAAACAAACTCGACCCAGCCAGAACAGCCTGACGTTGGCCCAGACTCAAGTAAGAGTCGTGTTCAGGACAGCCAAGAAATTCGTGTAACGCGCAAGACTGTGAAACTGCCTTCGAAGCACAAGGTTTCTGCCCAGAAGCCAAGTTCGGACGTGAGCGAGCAAGCGGAGAGACATCCGGAGAGAGACAAGTTCAGCAGAGATTCAACTTCAAAGACTTCCGAAACAACGGAGGAGAAATTGTGAGTATCTGTCTTTTTAAATTTTCTGTTGTTATTGTGTAACAGCCGCTTTGATCCCGAGAGAGAAAGAGAGAGACAGACAGAGAGAGAGAGAGAGAAAGAGACAGAAAGAGAGAGAGAGAGAGAGAGAGAGAGAGAGAGAGAGAGGCCTGGATGCAACCTGAGCTCTGAGTTCCCATGCCCCATTGTATCAGAGGAGAACAATACAAGCTGAAACTGTACAGAGTCACTGAAATATTCATATATAGCACATTTAATTATACAGCACCGATGACAAATGTATGCGCCATAGGTTACACTTACAGTAAAATTCCTTAATGGCCAATCATTTCATTAGTACACAATAAATCAAGTCATAACTTTATAACTGCTGTGATTACTTTTGTTTCAATTTCAACTCAAATCAAGGTCACCTTTGCTGTGTTTACATATGGCGTCTTTTCACAGCCTGAATTAGTTAGTCATTACAGAACTGGATGGGCAACTGGTGACTGCTGCCTGCACACCTTGTTTGAGTTTAGGGCTTCTCCTCTACAGTGAATGTGCACTGTACTGCTCTCTATTAAAATAGCTAAGATAACTGCAGGTCATGTACATACCTGTAAAATGCCAAGAATTTCTTTGGACACTAGGATTGAGTTATAGCTCCATAACTACTGCAGGGTATTGCTTTTGCATAGCTGAAGTTTTTGACTGAGCACAGATTTTCAACTGTTAATTTCACATAGGTCAAACATTGTAAGAAGGGGAGCTGCCCTTGAAATTGAAAGAAAGTTCTCAAGTTTAAATTCCCTTTTTCACTTAAGACTTTCACGTAAGTGTGAATGTGAAAGTAGATTTACTTTATTTTTACTTGCATGTAGATTTTTTTGTTGCGACAGGTGATGTAAACATGTTCCTTGTTCCTTATTTAAAGAATGCATTTAATTTTACCTCAGGTATGTCCTCCTGAAATTTGATTACACTAAAGATTTTTCTGGTAACAGTGTTTGCAATAACTGAATGATTGTAATGGCATTAAAGTTAATTGGTATTTATCTGTCTCCGTCCCACTCTCCCTTTGTTTCTTTCTCTCTCTCTCTCTCTCTCTCTCTCTCTCCATCTCTCTCCTCAGACCACCAAGCCTAGAAAACATCAATGCAGCGACCAAGGAAGCTAAACATGAGCCTACCACAACAACAGATTATATTACAGACTCTGACTCAAACACTCATGTGCCTTTAGCTAAACAAATTTCACCGAAGACAGACCCGGAGGCCTCAGAGCTTGATGACACGTCTGCAACCTCAGACATGCACAGACCAAAGCCACAAGCTGGGGCGTCGGGGCTGAGGGGCCAAGGGGCCAACCAGGCTGCACCTCCTAAACGAGGGGTTAAAGCAGTAGCAGAGATTAGGCTAACCACAGCAAGTAGAGCAAAGAGCCCGTCTTCATCAGTTGGAAGCAAGGCCAAAAATGTCACAGCAAATGGGAAGGGTTCCATAGAGAGCACGAAAGTGGGGGCTTCCAGTGATGTCCCATCACAAAAGGAACATAGGGATGAGAAAACAATTTCTGTGTCACCCACGTTAAAAGACCAAGCCACTCCAGGTAGCACCAGCAGTCCTTCAGGCACAACCAGCTCTAAGTCTAGAATCCCCAAAAAATCAACATCAGATATGGACTTGAAATCACCAGTGACACCAGATAAACCTTCAGTGGCTGATGTCTCTGGGTCAGTGGTCAGTTCCAAACCACAGAGACCAGCTAAACCCAAAGAAATTTTATTGAAATATACAGCTGCTAAAACCAAAGTTGGCAGAAAATCTAGTTTTGAGGAAGGTAAAGGGGAAAAAGCTCCGTCAGGGGAAATTTCCCCCACAAAAGCACCATCCAGGACAATACCAAAGCTCACCAAAGAAAAGTCAGTTGAGGACTCTGTGAAACTTGTAAATGGACTGGAGAAAAGCCATGAGGAAAGGAGTATTAATGTGACCCAACCAACTGACAGGGACAACGCGGACGTCAAGAAACGGGGACAGGCCCATCTGGAGAGCAGTGTTTCCATGACACCAAAGACCCGGCTACCCATTTCATCACCTGCAAGGAAGAAGAATGATGAAATACCTCAAACTAGTGGCACCGATTGTAAAAAGATTGTGGGTGAGACAGAACCAGGTATCAGCAGTATGTCTTCCGTGCCAGCCAGTCCAGAACAGCAGGAAATTACAAGTCCCGAGGAGAGCCTTGCTATTGAGATTCAACCCCTCGACTCTGAAAGTCCTGAGAAGGGTAAGACAGCACAGTTATGTGTAAGAAAAAATCCATCAGAAAACAGCTAATATATGTTATTTCTGTGATCCTGTTCAGTCTTGATTACTGATGTTTTTTTATCCCAAGAGTTTCTAGACTCAAGACATCAATCCTTGGGCTCCTCTGTTGACAGTGAATGAAAAAGCAACTTTATAGAAACAGTTTAAATTTCAGTTTGTGGTTAATATCTTAAATAAACCTCATTTGGATGTCAAAGCTCAAACATTCTAGTGTTAACTGTCAGTCTCCAATTGATTGTCAATGGAGGAGCTCTAGGTTTTGTCTCTTGATAACATAACAAATTAGAGTTTTTTTTAAATACTTTTTCTATGGTCTCCAGCTTGGAGCAATAGTTGCTCATGTTTTAAGGTAGTGATTGAATGGTCAAAGATCATAGAAATAACTTTCAGCTTACATGTTGTCATTTTGTTGTATTAAAACTGTTGTTGTGTCTCCAACAGGAAGTAAGCTGCCTACAATCTTGCCCAAACATCTCTCCAAAAGGAGCATTAGCCAGGAGGAGAGCGACACACCCGCCTCCTGTCCCTCTCCACCTCCCACCAAGCGAGAGAAAGCTGGCTCACTGAAGCTTAGAAAACAGAGTGACACCCTATCTGCCACCAGTAAACAAAGCCCAAAAAGTCCAGTGAGGGATACAAGTGACCCGTCATCTTCTATGAGCAAGCTTCCTATGCGGCGTCAGAAAAGCCCCATCAAAGTTAACTCCAGAAAACTTCAAGATTCCCCAACCAGGAATTCCTCAACCACATCCACATCTAAACAGAAATCTCTGCTGGAGGACTCCAAAACAGAGACAGCTGTCAAAGTGTCTAAAAATACTGTGGCGGTAGACACTGAGCCGCAAGACCCAGTGAAGGATAAGACCACTGATGATAGATTATCATCTCAGTTTGATTGTAAGTCTGTGCAAAGAGATATATTACTGGTCAGCTCAGCAGTGGAAGAAAAACAAATTACAAAAATAGATGACCAGTCCAGTAGCTGTGAAATCAAGACAGACAAACTGGCTGCCATAGAGACAAGTGATTTAGTGAAGAACATAACCAGTCCTACTGCTGAAGAATTTTCCAAAATTCAAACAATACAAGGCGATGACGCAGTTATTACAACAAACTCTCAGGTAAAAGCTACACCAGTAACAGACCCTACACCTGCGGCAGTGCCTAGCAGTGAAGTTGTAAAAACAATTGGAGCTCAATTACCAGTCAGTCAAGCAAGCAATGCTGAGACAGATAGCCAAGGAAGAGAGCATGAGGCCAAAGTACAAACAGAATTTGAGTCTCCACCTGCAAATGCACCACACATTGAAAGTGACGTCACCACACAGGAATCACAAGCAATATTACCGCCAGAATCTTCTCAAGTCAAAGTAAATGACAAACCCATGTCAGAGATAAACCAGCCAATAAGTAACATAAACCCGGATTCAATCCAGGAGAAAAGTCTTTCAGAGCCAAACCGTATTGTGTTAGCCCGGGACATTATACCTTCTCATCAGGATTTAATGGATACGTCAGCTAAACCTGTGGTGACTGACAACATTCACCGTGACATCAAGACCCACTCTAATCAGAAAAGTGTTGTGCCTAGTAATGCCTCCCTGAAAGCAGCAGATGAGGTCATATCAAAAGAAGAAGAGATTAGCAAAAGTAATCTGCCTCCTGAATTAAAGGAATTAAAAGAACAAGATACTGATGGGAAAAAATCAACTACAGCCACACCCACTGCGGTCTCAGTTGATGCTAACCTGGCCAAGGCAGAAGAGCCAACTTTAACTGGTCTAGCGGATGATAGTTTGTCCCCTAATCTAGCCATGGATTCAGTGAAAACCAGTGAGGAACAGAGAGAAGGCAAAGAGGAGATCGACAGGAAACCAGAAAAGGCCTCGGATATGCAAACAGAGACTGTGATTGTTCTGAAATCTGCTGAGAATGTTGAGAATCAGCTGGACAAAGAGCCTTTTTTAGTCAGACAGAATTTGGCAGAAGAACTTAAGAGACTGGAGAAAGGCACAAAACAAAATGAAAAGCTGAATGAAGCAGGAGTGGAAAGCACTGACTCAAAGACCAGTTGCAAAGAGGAGCTCAAGTCTATAAGCTTCAAAGATGAAGTAGAGAAAGGCGTTACAAAACCAGAGAAACCTTCAACAGAGGCAAAGCATCTTCAGCGTGATTCAGAACAGGAACCAAAGACAGTAGACACAAAAGCTCTGGAAGAGAAGTGGAGAGAGGCAGAACAAGCAGAAATATTAAGTGTACTCCCTGAAAATGCAGTCTCTGTGGTCGATACCAAAAAAGAATCTAAGATCTTTGCAGAGAGTGGAGATAAAGAGACAAAGCAAGCGGATCAGCAGATGAAGACATCAATGATGAACACTAAACAGGAACCCAAACAAACTCTCACAAAAGATGAGAAGGTGAAAGACAGCGATGCAAAACAAGAGGACAAACACAATGTAGTTTTAAAGGAGAGCATAATTTCACAGATGGACACTAAAGCTCAGAATGATGAAGGTACCAAAGAAGAGACTAAAACAAAGGCGTCATCGATAAGGAGTTTGGTGAATGTGACTGCAAAGGAGAAAACTGACTCTGAAGTTAGCACCAAAAAGGCGCTCAAGTCCAGAATTATTAAAGACCAAGATGAGAAGGAGGTTACAAAGCCAGAGAAAAACACTGCTCAATCAACGGAATCCAAACGTCCAAATTCTAACTTGGTACAGGAACCAGAGACAGTAGGCACAAAAGCTCCAGAGGAGGAGCGGAGAGAGAAAGAACAAGCAGAAAAATTGAGTGTACTCCCTGATGCAGTCACTGTAGTTGATACAAAAAAGGAATCTAAGATCTTTTTGAAAGAATATGCAGAGGGTGGAGATAAAGAGATAAAGCAAGCGGATCAGCAGATGAAGACATCAATGATGAACACTAAACAGGAACCCAAACAAACTTTCACAAAAGATGAGAAGGTGAAAGACAGCGATGCAAAACAAAAGGACAGACACAATGTACTTTTAAAGGAGAGCCTAGTTTCACAGATGGAGTCAACTGGAGAACCAAAAGCTGTAAACACTAAAGCTCAGAAATTTGAAGGTACGAAAGAAGAGACTGAAACAAAGGAGTCATCGATAAGGAGTTTGGTGAATGTGACTGCAGTGGAAAAAAGTGACTCTGAAGTTCACACCAAAAAGTCCATAATTATTAAAGACCAAGATGAGAAGGAAGTTACAAAGCCAGAGAAAAACACTGATCAATCAACACAATCCAAACGTCCAAATTCAAACTCAGAACAGGAACCAGAGACAGTAGGCACAAAAGCTCCAGAAGAGAAGAGGAGAGAGAAAGAACAAGCAGAAAAAATTAGTGTACTCCCTGATGCAGTCACAGTAGTCAATACAAAAAAGGAATCTAAGATCTTTTTGAAAGAATATGCAGAGGGTGGAGATAAAGACACAAAGCAAGCGGATCAGCAGATGAAGACATCAATGATGAACACTGAACAGGAACCCAAACAAACTTTCACAAAAGATGAGAAGGTGAAAGACAGCGTCACAAAACAAGAGGACAAACACAATGTAGTTTTAAAGGAGAGCATAATTTCACAGATGGAGTCAACTCCAGAATCAAAATCTGTAAGCACTAAAGCTCAGAAATTTGAAGGTACCAAAGAAGACACTAAAACAAAGAAGTCATCGATGACGAGTTTGGTGAATGTGACTGCAATGGAGAAAAGTGACTCTGAAGTTAGCACCAAAAAGGACCTCAAGTCCATAATTATTAAAGACCAAGATAAGAAGGAAGTTACAAAGCCAGAGAAGAACACTGATCAATCAACAGAATCCAAAAGTCCAAATTCTAACTTGGTACAGGAACCAGGGACAGTAGGCACAAAAGCTCCAGAAGAGAAACAGAGAGAGGCAGAACAAGCAGAAAAATTGAGTGTACTCCCTGATGCAGTCACTGTAGTTGATACAAAAAAGGAATCTAAGATCTTTTTGAAAGAATATGCAGAGAGTGGAGATAAAGAGACAAAGCAAGTGGATCAGGAGATGAAGACATCAACTGACAATGAAATTAGCATCAAAAAGGAGCTCAAGGCCATAATTGTTAAAGACCAAAATGAGAAGGAGGTTACAAAGCCAGAGAAAAACACTGATCAATCAACACAATCCAAACGTCCAAATTCTAACTCAGAACCAGAGACAGTAGGCACAAAATCTCTGGAGGAGAAGAGAAAAGACACCAAATTACCTGAAAAATCAAGTGTCAGCACACCTGAAAATGCAGTCACTATGATTGATGTGAAACAGGAACATAAGATCCTCATCAAAGAAGGTGTTAAAGATGGAAATAAAGAGACAAAGCAAGAAGATCAGCAGGTGAAGGCATCAAAGATAGACACCAAACAGGAATCAAAATCCATTGTCATAAAAGATGCAGTGAGGAAGGAAAAAGGTTCAGAACAAGAGAACAAACCCGTTGTTGTTTCAGATAAAAGCGTATTTAACAAGACAGACTCAAAACAAGAGCCAAACGTAATTAGCACTGAAGGTCAGAAGAGGAATGAAGATAGCAGAGAAGAGGCTAAAACAAATGAGTCATCAACAGGGACTGTTGCTACACAAAGAGGCTCAAAAGAAGAACCGCTGTCTCCAAGAGAAAAGAATATCCTGATCCTCGGTGATGTACCAAAGCCTTCAAAGACAACACCCAATGCTGGTTTGTCTCTTCCTGCTTCAGTGACACCATCTACTCCACTTCAGACTCTTTCGCTGAAGAGCGAATCTCCATCTAACTGGTTAGACGTGGAACATGGTCCAAAACATCCTCAGAAGAAGGAACACAGAAGAAGACCAAGTGCCACAGCCAGTGTGGATGAAACCCTAGAGTCTGATGACTTTGACAATTTCATCAGGAGCATTAAAGAGGGCGGCATTCCTTTCTCACTACCTCCAAAGAAGCACAGTCATAAGAAAATCCCATCTCCACCTTTTGCCATGCCCGCCATCAAGGAGGACCGTTTTGAGAAAACATTTGACCCCGAAGAATTCCGCTTTGGTTTGAGGAAAAATGACAAAGGTTTTAGGGATCCTTCACCAGCTATGGTGATAAAACAAAAGGCCGCTGACAGGGAAGGAAAGAGCTTGGCAAAACGTGCAGGTACAGAAAAAGGTCTCACTTACAAAGTCGAAGAGGAGGCAAAAGTTGAAGCAGGAAAGGAAGAGGTACAAAACAACGGAGAAGAGCCTGGGAAGCTCACATCGCGACTAGGAAGGATGTCCATCCTCTCTAGCCTACTGAGTTCACCTAGGTCCTCCAGGAAGGCCAAAGAGGAAACTACCTCAGCCCCAAATGGCGCACTTCCATCCAGCCAACAACAGGACCTCCCTTCCCTTGGGAAACAGGGAATTGTTCATCCACCTCTGCCTGGCATAGGGACAGATAAGGCAGGTGTGAAAGGTATGGATCCAGGCCCACTTGTGGGTGTGGGTGTAGCTGCAGCTAGTGACTCAGCAAGTGACGGCCCCTCCTCTCCTCCTCCTCCTCCTCTTCCCTCGTTCTCAGAGATAAAGCTGCCTGATCACTTAGAAAAATACCTCAAGAAGGACAAAGGTATATCTGACGCTTCCCAGGGTTCCACACAGACTACCAAGACTAAGCTGAATCCTAAGGGAAGTACTGTTATGGACCAGGGTCTGACTGCAGGACTTCCTCAAATTGACATGGGCCTGAAGGGCCCTGCTGGACTACCTCTATCCAGCAACTCTATCCAGCAGATCTCTGGGAATGGACTTCCTACTTCTAAAACTAAGGTAGGTGTTTAAATATTTTAATGAAAGGCTGCAGTAATTTATTTCATTGTGTGCTTTTAGTTTTTACCATAACAAGCAATTATAGAAATGATAGAGAAATGAATGCCCTAAGACACAGTGATTTGAGCCCCTCCCTGCCACAAGGGCCTCTCATATTACTTCACCACAGTGTTCACTGTTGACAAAAGAGTGATTCATTCTTACAGCTGAATGGGTTTTGACCTGCAAGGACTTTTGAACATGGAGAGGCATTGCAGAATTCTTCACCCTTTTCAAAGTGCTGATATCTCCTTGTTATTTCCATGGTGATTTCTCTCTAACTTGAACAGAATGCAGTTTTTGTTGTGTGATGTTGGAACAAAGCCAGGAATCATTTGCAAGTGAGGACAGGTGAAAGGAGAATGTTGTCAGTCTAGAAAATGTACAGAAATCCCTGCCAACATGAGCTCATCTACTCTGTTACATGTCAGGATTAGAATCAACATGCAAATATAGCAGGTCTATGCAAAGAACATATTTGTGTTTAGATAAGCACAAGGAAGATGCAATAATACTTCCTCCACAGCAAGCAGTGTGTTCATTCATTGCTCTCAAGCTAACCAACAAACTAACAAACAAGCTAATCATTCTACAGGTCTGAAACCTTTAAGATCAATTTGCAGCACAAGTTTAAGGTAATTGAAATGTTATGTTTCCTCGCAGATACCTGAAGTAAGAGGGTTCCATAAAAGGCCTGGAAAGGTACGGTTAAATGCTTTTTACGCCCAATTGTAGAAATGTGATCACAATGATAAAATGCCATATATTGTACTGAAATATCTACTTCCTGGTTCAGATATTCATACATGAGCATGCTCAGTTTGGAGGGGAGGCCTTCGAGATACACCATGACGTAGAGGATGCCACCACGATGAAGCTGTCTCCTGTCATCTCAGTCAGAGTCACCAGAGGATGGTAAGGGTCTGCTTGCCAGTCTAAAGTCATAGTGTTGATTTTATAAAAATATAAGTATCATAAACATTTAAAGCCTAGTTTTTGGTATGTATGACTGAGTGGGAAAAAGGAAGAAACAAGTCCATCTGTTTGCGAGAGATCTGTTTGCTGTTTGCTTTTGGTTTTAACATGCACCTCAATGTGATTGATAGGTTGACACGTTTAATAAAAGAAATAGCATAACAAACCAACACTCTGCTGTGTAAGTATAGCCATACCTCATTCATATACATAGTATATAGTGATGTTTGCTGTCTTAGGCTGTGTTTGATGTGCATATTTGCTATCATAATTCAAGTTCCAATAACTATAGATAGATTGTGTTATGTAATTCTGTCTCTCTCTTTTCAATAGCTGGGTCCTATATGAAAAGCCTGGGTTCCAGGGGCGTACCATTGCCCTGGAGGAGGGTCCAACACAGCAGATAGTGAATATGTGGGCAGAGGAGGGAACCCCCACTACACTGGACCAGATGGGTCAGGCCATTCCAACAGCACCCATGGTCATAGGATCTCTTCGATTGGCAGTTAGGGTGAGTCACTGATGAATTTCTTTCTTCAATATTATTGATCTTTGGTTCCGTGATGTCACTCCGTCATATTACATCCATATTGTTATTGTTCTGTCCTGTAATTGTTTTCTCAATCTATTTCAATACACCTAAAATTCCACAAAAGTCATCAGTCCATGTAGGTTTTGTATGTCTTGGTTTCACGTCATTCCTACAAAGAACTAGAAATCCTCATACAACTGATGTTTATTTTGTGTTTGGTAGGACTATAGTGTA